>NW_027271966.1:0-211393 GCF_040938485.1 Diadema antillarum | reverse complement strand
TACAGCAGGTTCATGACGAGCTTGTACTACACCGTAGTTGTAGCTGGGTGATTGAGAAAATTTAAACCACTCTGAAAAAAAAAAAAAAAAAAAATGGACCAACCATAGGAGAAATAAAGAAGGTCACATCACATTTAAAGAAAACTGAATTCTGTGAGACAACTGGTTATATTTTGTTGTGAATATCAAGTTTTTGTTGGAGTAAGTAGCAAATGCTACAAAATTGTGGAAAACCATGCAGTGTGCCAACTGCTGACATAAATATGAATGTGTGGGACTAAAATATCAATTAGTAAAATGTCGTTTTGAACATGAACTCTATTCAAAGACATAGCTCATGTACGACCTGCAGATTTGCTGCGCCTTCCCAATCCCATCCATGCTATGCCTGCCTGACAATATATTGGAACGACAGGAAAACATCATGCCCCAATTTCAGGATTCTCTTACCAAACTTGTACTTTGGTCGTTCTAATGGACCAACAGGTCTACATATTAATGTAATTCTCATTTTATACCAACCTGCAGCAGTCCTGTTTGGTGATCTACGTTGTACCAGTAACTCTGAGAAAAGCAGAGACAAAGAAAAAGAAGTGTGTGTGTGTGGGGGGGGGGGGGGGAGGAGGGAAATTATTTCTGTGGAATTGTCACGTCTCAGCCATAAATCAGGGGAACTGATGAGAATTCGTAGTGGCTGACAGTCAGTCTGCTTCAGTGGAAATTTCATCTTTGCAACCATTTATGGTTTTAAGGTGGCCTGGCACGAAAAAGCCACTCCCTGTGTCTTCCCTCTTGCATAATTGTCTGACAATGATGCCTCAAAGTCTTGACATCTGCATACATGTAAAAGTGATACCTCCATGAGGTAATATGTACTCTTTGGTCACTTAAGATAGATAATCTGAATCCGATTGTGTCCTATTTATTGTCAACTGGGCGTTTTTATTTCAGTATGACATCACATGAATGACTACCACGTATCAATTTTTACATATTATCAGTTTCCCATGCCATGTTACTGAACTCAAATGTATAAGCGCCACCTCGTTACCCACATAAAGTCAGAAAAGAAAAAAAAACAAAAACAAAAAGCTGACTGTGGCAATATTACCTTCACAACTTTTTAACTCTCGGTTCTTTTTTTTTCTTTTTCTTTTTTTTCTTTTTTTTTTTTTTTTTTGGGGGGGGGGGGGACATATTTCCACGTAATAAAGTAGGAACAATTATATATCAATGTAAAGCTTAGCATCTGATGAATTCAGATCAGCCCAAAACCCAAACATTATATTCCTGACATTATATGGCTTTTGTGAAGACACAAATTATAATTTCATCGAAATGAAAACCACCAGATGGCAGAGAGAAGTGTATTAAATGTGACAGTGTACTATTCATGTATATATTTTGCACACTGTAGGATCAGCCATGATTTGTATTCTTGTCATTGTGTGATGTTTTTATTTTCATTTTTTGTTGTTGTTGGGGGGGGGGGGGTGGCTGAGGACAGTAAAGGAACTCATCAGGGACATAATCTAGGCAATCAATGCCATCTTTCCTGGAAACAGCCAGCTCATGAGGCTGTTAAAACTAGGCACTCATATGGCCATCATCTGATGATTACGTCATGCAGTATGCTGTGTGTAATCAAAGGGAACAATGAGAAAAATCATGCCAAACACAAGTGTTGTAGACTATTTGTATGTGTGTGTATTTACACATGTATATTATACATTATATGTTGTGTGTGTGCATGATTATGTTTATTTTTATATGTATCTGTGCATGTGTGCATGTGTGTGTGTGTGTGTGTGTGAGTAAAGGTGTGGAGTGCACACCTGTGTGTGCACCTGTTGACAAATACCTTACAATTGTATGTTGGCTTTGTAAGCTACAGTGTAGAAAGCATGTGTTGTTGAAGAAGAAAGGATGAAAGAGCCATGTGGGGAAAATTAGAGAGATCTACACATACTTTATGGCATGCAATTCAGCCCTTATAGAAACACAGCTATTTGGATTCATGAGACATGGGTAGGATAACATACCTAGGCAGCAGAAATTTAATATCATGCAATGAAGCTTAGATGTCAGATCTTTTCCTTTAAAGGGATAGTACAGTTTTGGTTGAGATGAGAATTAGGCTTTTAAATTTTTTCAAGATACCAAGAAAACACTTATGATATAGTACAGAGCCTACCATTTTAAGAGGAATTCAAAGTTTATTTGATGAAAATCGGGTTTGGAATTACTGAAACATCCAAAAACAAAGTAAAACAAAGCGATCGTTACAAAGTGTGGGTCCCACACTTTACTAGAATCGTTCTTTTTTGGATATCTCGGCCATTTCAAAACCAATTTTTATCAAAAAAACATTGAATTCCTCATAAAATTGCATGCTCTTTCATATTTCATATGAGATTTCTCATTATCTCACCAAAAAATGTTAGAAACCTGAAATTAGGTCTCAACCAGAACTGTACGATCCCTTTAATACTAGTCTCTTTTTTCTTTGGATCCAGATTACTTCTTCTTCTTTTTTCTAATGGAGACTAAAGGATAAAGTCATAAGCTATGCATAGCAACTTAAAAAGGATTTAGGTGTGTTTACATGGGTATGCAATGGATAGTAATGATATGATTGCATTGCTTACCAGTGATTAAGGGAAAACAATGCTATCAAGTTATCAGTATCAAACCTGAATGCGGAGATTCTAATGACCATAACACTGGAGAACAACTGTAAGATACTTTTGAGTAACAGATTGTAGGTACGGTATATGTACATTGTATGTCTAACCTCACTATTTTATGTTGGGTGAAACAGAATTTACCACACCCAGAATTTACGGGGGTAATTCTTAAAGATTTTGGCTGTGTTGACCGCAGGATCCAGTCATGAAAAATAAAACCATTAAGAAGCCACAGATTGCCGCTTCTCGCCTGCCTATTACTTCCTGATTTGTATGTCGTCACAGAATTTTGCAAATCGGCACATCAGCCACTGTTTGGGCACGTACACTGTAGACCCCATATAGCTGCCCACTGAGATGTTACGTGTATGCTCCCCAATGTTCATGCATCGTAAATTTCAAATGTCAGTTATGGGACCCAAATTTGGTCACGTTTCTTTGCCTGTATTCACATGGGGATATCCATAAATACATGGAAGCAAATGTTAGCAGATCATATGAGTGATCTGAGCTTTCATTTAATTACGCTTGAAGAGAGAACGAAAACGAAAAATTAAAGAGAGGACATTGTACATGAGGAAGGCAGGGAAGCCTACCCCACAAAAGAAATGCATGAATAGACTGTCCCACACATTTTTGTTCTCTTCAAGCATGTTTGCAATCTCTAGCCTCCAGTAAGAGGGAGAGCATGCATGGATCTTCATGTGTAGATACACTTTTTGTCTATTTTTAGTGAGATATGCTTAATTAAGAAAGTCAAGTCCACATTATAGTTGTTATGTCACTTCATGTCAGTATGAGTTTCATTATTCAAATTATGAAAATATGTTATAAAAATTCATAGCATAATGACATAGTAACTTTTTAAATCAGGGGATATTTGTGTTTGGAGATTGCTCTGGCTGAAATTGATGGTGAAATTAGAAAGTGTTGATGGTTGTTGCTGAGAATGTTTCTGACAGATTTTTTTTAAAACCCAAACAATGCTGATGCATTTTTAAACAAAATATTTGTGTTATATGTGGCCAGGTGCGATGCCTTTTTTTTTTTGGGGGGGGGGGGGGGGATTATTTTGTGTTGTCATACCATTTTAATCATCCATAATTAATGATTCGCGGTCAAATTAATGAAGTAAATATACCTTACATGTGCAATTTGCTGCATGTGTGGTGTTTTAATTTCTGAGAATTTCACAAATCAATATAATTACTATACTCGCAAAATCTAATGTTTGTATTAAATATTTCCATGTACTGTAATATATCATATGGCATACATGTATCATTACCAAAGAGAGAAATCACAAACAAGCAAACATATTTCTCATTCCATCACTGGGTCTCTATTGCACATTCAACCACTTGCAAAACTGTCCTACAACTCCCAATTTGGGAATGTATAATAATAATAATAATAGTTACAATTTATATTGCGCCAATTCCATTAAAATGCTCAAGGTGCACTCAAAGATTAAAGTATTAAAAGATAAGATAGAGAAATAGGAAAAGTTCAAATACGAAACAAATACGTTATTGTAAGTTTTCAACTCAGTCTTAAGTAACTCTGTTTGAATTGTACAATGTAAGTGGTAAATTACTGTTAAAAATGACTTATTGGTATTTCTCATACATGTCTAATGTAGAATTTGCTAGTAACATTTCTACCAAGTGCAGTCAGTATTTAATGAAATGCATAAAACTTAATTCATTAATAGATTGTATAACTTTTGATTTTGTTTGTTACTCTTTTGGTATAAATTTTAGTGATATTTTAACTGTTGTTTGCCTCTTTTCTTCAGTAAAGTGTTAACTGTAGCAGAGAGTGGAATATCCCACTAGATTAAATAACTGTATCATGACAGAATGCACAAATTTTAAATACTGACTTGGTTTGCCTTCTTGATCTCTTTTTACTTTTACACCAGCTCCAGAAACATATTATTTCGTCCCTGGCCACACTGTAACAACAAAAAGTTTAGTCATCAATCTAACGGGGAATGAGTTTTTATAGCTCAAGATATGGAGGAAGTGTTGTGGTGTATTGGTTACTCAAGCTCCCAGTTTACCCCCAAATATCCTCTCTTGGATTGAAATTTCGTCTCGCTCCAGGCTAATGTAGCACCGGACCGTAAATGAGCTCGAAATGGAATCACTCATCTTGTCATCGCACCTGTATCGGTTTGCAATTGATCGCTCCCGCAATGAGCGCAACAAAAAAGATGACCTGACCGTCGTCCATGACAGACCAGCTTCTGCTGGCTGACGTTGGTACTCACAGTCTCCACTGAAGAAGCGTGGTCCCCTGATCAGCTGAGCAAGATGCATATTTTATGTCTTTTCTTCTCCCACTCAAGAAGCTACCTGCATTTAAACATCTTCAAGTTAAAGTAAACTCCCCCCCCCCCCAAAAAAAAAAAGAGGAAAAAATCAAACAAATTTTTTCCTTCTTATAATTACATCTGATAGTGCCCTGAGATCCCGTTTACAATGGCGGGCTGGCCCGAGGCCCGCCTACATTGTGATACTTGGCCTGCCTATATTACAGTACTTGGCGCCACATTTTCACACGTTTACGCTGCCTTTTTATGATCGAGCTGCCCCCTGAGAGTGAAGTTTCCTTTTGCATGTTCTTTTGTTGTTGTTGTTGTTGTTGTTGTTGTAGTTGCACTCTTTATACTTGTTAAACATTTTTTTTTTTCTACTTGATTGCTTTGTACAGCTAAATGGTTTTGGCCATGAATTTAGGTCCGCTTGCATTAAAATCAAAAGTTGGACTTCGTGCTGGCCCAGATTTGGTACCGCAACTTGGCTCACATGCGTTTACACAAAATCTTGGTACCGCAATTTTTTTGTGTGTGTCTGGTAATTTTACTTTCTTGTGGGGGAAATTTATATTCAAAGGATCATTGAATAATGTAATGTAATCATTAGAATTTGCTAGCATCATGCAGTTCACATGGGGGAATGATTAAGGTCAAAGACAGTGTTGATTAGGTGTCAAGATTTGAAATGCAAAAATTTTGAGGCGCTGTTCTTTTCCTCCAGTTGATTCCTGCATCACTATCTGAAAATGGGTATAACTCTTGTATGTGAATTGGTCTGCAGAATTGAGCAAAAAAGTTAATGAGTCAATGTTTGTAATAACATTATAATCATATAAGTATGATCTGAGAAATATGTTCTGGAGAAAGAAACAGGATTTAAATTTGTTTTCAGACTTACAAGAATAACTAAATGAGCATGAAGCATGTTCTAGACATATTTACAAACAAGTCCTTCTGTATAAAAACAAACCCTTCCAGATGCTCCCATGGGCTATGGAGCCAGTTTTTGTAAATGCTGTGGCAGAGAAATGACCTTTCTATGGGATTATTTCACCACACATATCATCATATCTTGGTGCATATCTCTCTTCTGTAGCAACCAGCATCGCTGCTGGTTCAGTATAACTTTGACATGGATTACGTGAGTTTATTGGGACATGGGGTCGCGCCTGTGCTCCCTGCGGTCGTAGTGAAACTACATAGGACTGAAAATAGTTTCTGTTGCAGAGGAAACAAACATAAACATAGGAACAATGCCTGTGATATGTGGCAAATTTATGATTTATTACCCTGTACAGCTGTGGCTAAGGCTGTAGCCTACACTAGTTGTAACAGGCCTGTAAATGATGGATAGATTTTGGGGTTATTTCATAATTGATTACCGATTAAAGATATGCAATGTTTAACCTGTTGGGGATGGGCTGATTTTGCTGTACATGTAAGTTAGTGTAACATGCATTTCCCATAGACACCTGCCCGAGTATACTCGGGACTCATCTTCAACGAGTTAAATATTGCCTATGGCAAAAACTTACAAACTGTCAAAATGACAGCCAATTATGCCCTGAAGCTTGTTAGGACAGTGGCCGACTGTATGTAGTTAGCTCTTTCAAACTAGGGTGGGAGCAAGGGCATTGACATTGTGATATAGGTGTTCCTACCAATGCTGATTGCCAAAAGCACTTCAAAAATTACATGAACATACACATGAAATGCTGTTTCAATGTACTGATACTGTACTAATACTGTTGGCCCTGTACACTCAAACAATCGTGATTCAAATATTTTCAGTCCATTTATGCAAATTATGCCTGTCATTTCCTTGTCCAGTCAAATACAGATACATCGATTTACAATATACACGTACATGCCTAACTGTGAATCGTGTGTTTTGGGTTCATTTTCATCGTACTAAATCAGACATAGATTTTTGTTTTTGTTGTTGTTGTTGTTACTTATTATACTGCAGCCCTCATATGCTGTACATGAGAAACAACTCATCTCCATGATAAGGGCACTACATTTCAATGTATGATACTGGAATATCTAGCAGGAAACACTGTTAAGCATTTGTCTAGTATTGTTTGCCCTAAGCACTCAAACAATCATGATTCAAATATTTTCAGTCTATG
This sequence comes from Diadema antillarum, assembly GCF_040938485.1. Classification (NCBI taxonomy): domain Eukaryota; kingdom Metazoa; phylum Echinodermata; class Echinoidea; order Diadematoida; family Diadematidae; genus Diadema; species Diadema antillarum. The sequence goes on along the minus strand of NW_027271966.1, from coordinate 204,251 downwards.
TACAAAGTAGAATGAAAATTATACCTTTCATTTCCGTGTCCAGTCAAATACAGATACATCTGTAACTGTGAATATAAATGCATCACAACCCATATCCTTAAGTATTAGTGTTTCCATAATATATAAATCATTGTACTCACTTTAGAAAAAAAAAAAAATCAAACCACTATTGATCTGCTCTCTGCGAAAGTTACAACCATTTGCTGATTGGCATGAAAACATACTTTATTTCTGTTACATGTTTGCTAAAACATGTGTAAGTCATCAAGAACACTTCACTAGTGGTACAAAGTACTTTCTAAATCCAGTAATACTTTAACTTGAAGCCAAAAAAAAAAAAAATGTATGAAAAATGTAATTTCCATAGAAGCTTCCAATCAGTGATGGTTTACAGAGCCTAATTATCTGAATGTTGTCCCAAAAACATGTAGAAAGGATATGGTATTTTTCTACGCAAAAATGACCCATTACATTCACTTGAATATCAAACAAACATTTCACAGGAAAAAGAACAACATTTAGTTGAATAAAGCAAAAGGAAACAGTCAAGGTGAAATAATAAGGAGAATAACAGAATGAAATGTTTAATCAGTTCCAGCCCTGAACCATTTATCATTCAGAACAACAATATTGTAGTTATATTTTAAAAGGGAAAACTTCGTTCTCATATGCCTGCAGAAACTATTGATTTTTTATTTTATTTTATTGATTTTTTTATTTTTTTTTGCTCTGAAATGTTTGCATGCATAAGAAATATGTGAAATAATGTTGAAATAATGTATCAGTTGAGTAACAATGAAAGTGGAAATATTTGCCAAAAAGAGTTGCCGGAAGTACAAGTGTAGGTCAGTCTCAGAGCATACCCAATCACGGTTGCTATTTTTCTTTGACAATCTATTGTCGATAATCTATAAATCAGGCCACTGCAGTACTTATCCAACCATCTTTCATGCTAGAGTGAATCCCATGCAACTTGTTGAAAAATATGCCAGCTAGGGCATGATTGATCAACACATAATGTTCTACCTACCCACTACATACGTTTTGGAAAGGACACTTCCGCAATGAAAGCTGTGCGCATACAATCAATAGTATTTGACACTTTCGATCTCGAAATACTCCTTAACAACTCATTACCCTGGCGAATCGCAGTAGACAGACACATTTCTTGATAGCACTTTTCAATGTTAACAAAATTCAAACGGTAGAAAATGAATTTAGAGCAAATTACTGTGGAGACTTGCACTTTAAATAATCAAATTTAATCAATTTTCAAGGTTCATACTTGAATAGAAATGCAATAAAAAAGAAATCATTTGATCTTGAGACTCATAACTTTGGTATGAAAATAAGAAAAAAAAACTTAATCTGGGTGCAACTGCCCTTTATAATAGGGAGGGGGGATGGGAATGAGGGCTTGCTCATGTTGTACGCAGCTGTTGACATGGATACAATACAAACTTTGCTTGAAAGTGACCTCGGAGTACTTCAGATGTTAAGTTCATTCTCCTGTTATAGAGCTGAGCAGTGTAAATTTTTCAGCTGTTAACTTGTAGAAAAAGAAAATGAACACTTCTCTCGTGAACTTTTTTTTTTCGATTACTTTGTCACCGTAGCAACAACCATGCTCCTGTGATGCCCATGATATGATTATGGCTCTAAATGGATTGGAACATGACTGCAAGCGACAGAACGCCACGCAATACATGCAACTAGATATTTCAAACACATCCCTAGGTCATTTAATTACGAAAAAAAAACTTATATTCTTATTAATGTTTTAATTTCTTGCTGCTCCAGTGTTATGTTGCCATAGTAACAGGACTAGTGCCCTAGCTTTTGCACCCCTAATTCATAGGGAAATGAACACTATTTAGTTGCTGAACACTAAAGGCACCTCTGAAGTTGTATTATGTGAAATACAGTAACTATTAATTGCTTTTCTCAAGTATACAGTGTCCAAGATTAGAATTGCATACATGATAAGAGTTCAGGTGATGTATCTGCTTTTCTTTAGGCAGCCATTTGAGGAGGCTGATTTAAATTCATTATTTGAGCAGGTTCCCAGAGAGGAATTTTGGGTAAATTCTATGTGGGATATTGTTAGGACCCATGCTTTCAAGAACATAGAAAGAAAGAAGAAGTTTGAAATTCATTCCTTAGTTTATAGTTAGTGGTAACTCTAGCTATCGTTTTAAGATTCACTTTTTGGCGATCATCTGCTGACCTACTGTATACTGTACGAGCTGAAATTTTCGCGGTGGTTTTATTTTTGCCAATTTCGCGAATCGCCTTTGAACCGCGAAATTAACAACATGCAAAAATAACAATGCACAAATAACTTATTTCAGTTAGACCCTCGCAACCGCGAAATTAACAACCAGCGAAAATGTCCTCCAAGTAGCAATTCGCGAAAATATCTGTATGCGAAAATTTCAGCTCGTACAATAGATGAATCCGACTTCATAGCACTGTAACTTGTGGCGGCCGTAACTAGGGGCTTCCAAAGAAGAACAAAGCACTTTCAATGGGTTATGCAATGAGCCAAGTGCATTGCTACAGTGTATGTCAGTGCATAAATTAATTTTTGTTCAGCATGCTTGAAGCCCCCAGTTAGAAATTACCCCCCCCCCCCAAAAAAAAAAAAAAAATATATATATATTGAAAACCAAGTAGGATTGGTTACTTGTGAATACAAATTCTGATCTAATTGTTTGCTGATGTGTTCATCCACCTGGGGGGCGTTTCATCAACGAGTTCGTCGGAGGTTTTCACCGACAAATTTGCTATCAGCCAATCAGACGCAAGGATTTACACTGACAACTGTTAAAAGCTAATGAAATCCTTGGTCTGATTGGCTGATAGCAAATTTGTCGGTGAAATCTCCGACGAACTCGTTGATGAAACGCCCCCCTGTTCCTACACAGAAATTTACTTTCTTGGAATTTGGTTTCATGTCTTAGTTATTGGGTGTGTGTCAGTGAAGTCCCATTAAAGCTGTCTGATAGTCAGAAACAATGATTATCATGAAGATAATGTGCATGGGATTTGAATAACATCAATAGCCTGGTCCCGATGTCCAGATCGTTAGAAGTCGTAATGCCATCTATACAATGTAGGCGTTCAAAGACAGTGAAATGTGCCTTTTTTTTTTTTGTAATGGCAGCATTTTTTATCTGAAATATTGATGAATATATTATGAAGACTGTGTTATTCCATCCAGCTGTTTGACATAGTTAGAATGTGAGTTGTCAAGCTTTGGTAGCCACGTTAACACACACCCAGAATTAATAGTTTTTGAAACACAAATGTTGCAACCCAATATGGAAACAGTCGATGTGTGCACACTTGATATCAATTTTTTTAAAATATTAATGTATAATATGCCCTGCATAGTATGTGTGACCAGCACGCAGAGACTTTATTTTGTTTTTAATCCCATAATATAAGGCCGTGTTTATGCTTCCCTTTTTCGGGCCAGAATCAGTGTTTTGAAACGTGATTAGTGCAAAACGCCGTTGCGTTCATGCTCACTTCGATAGAAACACTGATTCAAAATGCCGATCCAAAACGCACAAAAAGGTGCGTTTACGATCGGCATTTCTGACTAATCACGTTTGACGGGGAAGCATAAACTCAATAGTGTTTCTAAACGCCTTTCCGGTTCACATGAAAAAGCGCGCGCCGCCCGGCCAGCCAGCTACCCTGGCCTGTGCAGTTTTCCCATGTAGTACGATGTACTGTGCATACGCATGTCTTTCTCAGCTGCTCTCCCAGGCCAGGCCACCGATTGCAGCGCGCCCCAATTTGACCTGCCTCTGCTGAGGTCAGGGAAGCAATCGCAAACGCTCTTTCCAAGGCTCGAAGAAAGTGAGCATAAATAGTGCTCCCATGAACGGCGTTTTGAATCAGCGTTTTGAATCAGCATTTTAAAACGCTGATTCTGCCTTCGCAAATTGAGCATAAACACACCCTAACTTGCCTATAGTACATATATACATTGTAGGTCCGCACACTCGGACGTCCAGGGTCACATTTTAGTCACTGTTGTTGTTGTTTTTTTTAGCATTGCAATAATTTGTTCTGCACCGTGTGTTTAAACGGTGGCAAATAAGATTGATTTTTTGCATCGTGATGGAAAAAAACACGATAACCCATATGTGATAATGCAGCTTATAGTTCCTGAATTACTCAGAAAGTCTTTTTTTCCCCCCAAACTAGCCTGAACAACCCGGTCTGTAAATATTATTCAGTTACAATGAATATGCCAGGGCACAAACAAAAAAACACTCAGCTTACAATGTCAGGTACCCAGTAATCCTGCCCAGGTCTCTTTGAAATTCTTTGTTTAAATACTTTTTCCAGACGTCGTAATATGTGTTGCGGTTACTGGCAGGATCATTTTCTTTGTTATTCCAGTTCACATGATGGATTGCAATCAATGTCATATTTATTCAGCAGGTGTTTACTCCAGCACAAATTGTGATCTGCGTGCAAGAGAGATTTCATAAGTCTGATGCGGAAAACAGGTATCTCGAGGGATGATAATTCTGAGAAAGGCGGGACTGATATCTTCGCAATTTGGAAATCAGATCCGATGCCTGCTCCCAGGGCATACCAGGACAGATGCCGCCCCTGGTTTCTTTCAGCAAAGGAAGCTATACAAATTTCAACTATGTGTTGTTGTTGTTGTTGTTGTTGTTTTGTATTTTTTCTTTGTGTGTTTGTATAGTTATGTGTGTATTCGTGTGGGTGGGATTTCTGTGGCTTTTTGTTATCTTATTTTCATAATACACCATCATTTGTTCTGATCGACTGCCAGCTGTTCTATACATCAAATGTGTTATTGACGAATAAAAGTGCATCTTAATGACCAAAATGTTATATGCCCTATCTTTCATGGTGGTTTTTAGTTTTGCAAACTCTGTGATATTATTGACAGTAAATTAATGCCCCTCATAAACCAAATTCACAGTGTATAGAATGGTAGGATGTTACCAACATTCTAGTGTGCTAATCAATGTGCACAAGTTATATGTGCTGATTATCACTTCGATGATGCTTCAGCTGTTAACTGCATGTGTCTATGGGTGCGTTTATCAACTCTCTTTTTTGTTTGTTTGTTGCAGAAACAGGTTTTCCAAACGGCTGTCAGGGATTTTTTCAGAGATGATAAACGCAAACTTGTTTTGATCATGGGGTTCGGAAAGCCTTTTTGAAAACCACAAACTTGTGCTTTCCGAAATAGGTTTCAGCCAGAAACGTGTTTCTAGAAGTGAGGTAAATGCAAAGCTGTTTTGAAATGACTCTGTACAGCGTGCGCGCGCCGTATATAACCCCTTCTCCTCGGGTCAAACGGCGCAATGCAGCTGCACAGTGACAAGGCCAGTTTTCGTGCTGGCGATGAGTTGATAAACGCAACTCATTTTGGAAGGCGTTTGCAAAGGGCTTTGGAAACGACTTTTGATAGTGGGTATGGAAAGCCGTTTCAAACTGGGGAAAGAGGATAAACGCAGCCTATGAAACCTCAGAGCCAGTTCAGGGGGGCATTTCATGAAGGAACTTGTCGGATAAAATATCTGACAAGTCAATTATATCCGACAAGTTTTGAGAAATTCTTTAGTCTGATTGGCTGATTTCTCTGAACTTGTCGGATATAATTGATTTGTCGGACATTTTATCCGACAAGTTCCTTCATGAAATGCCCCCCCCCCCCCAGATCTCAGATGATGCTGCTTACTTGGTCACATGATTAGATCTCTTAAACATTCTGTGTTTCTGGACGCTGACATTTCCATTTATCAGAGCATGTGGTATATTCTCACGTAGCCCAAATGTCAGTCTCGATTGCCTGAGCTTGACCTCCTGACTCGGTCTTGAGTGTAGAGATGACTGTTAATGTCATCATTTTTAGCTAGTGTGATTACAATTTCATTGGTGTGATGACAGTTTCATTGATGTGATTACAATTTCATTGATGTGATTACAGTTTCATTGATATGATTGCAATTTCATTGATATGATTACAATGTCATTTGTATGATTACAATTTCATTGGTATGATTACAGTTTCTTTGATATGATCACAATCTTATGCATGTGATCAGTTTCATTGATATGATCACAATTTCATGAATGTGATCACAATTTCATTGATATGATCACAATTTTATTGTTATGATCACAATTTCATTGATATGATTACAATTTCATTGATATGATTACAGTTTCTTTGATATGATTACGATTTCATTGATATCACAATTTCGTTGATATGATGACAATTTCATTGGTATGATTACAATTTCATTGATATGATTACAGTTTCTTTGATATGATTACGATTTTATTGATATCACAATTTCATTGATATGATCACAATTTCATTGATATGATTACAATTTCATTGATGTGATTACAATTTCATTGATATGATTACAGTTTCTTTGATATGATTACGATTTCATTGATATCACAATTTCATTGATATGATGACAATTTCATTGATATGACAATTTCATTGGTATGATTACAATTTCATTGGTATGATTACAGTTTCTTTGATATGATCACAATTTCATGCATGTGATCACAATTTCATTGATATGATCACAAATTCATTGATATGATTACGATTTCATTGATATTCCATGACTACAATTTCATTCATTGGATCACAATTTCATTGATATCATTACAATTCTATTGATATGATAACAGTTTCATTGATATGACCACAATTTCATTGATATGATTACCGTTGAACTGAATTCAACACAATTTCATTTTTCCCGTGTTGCAGTAGCCAAAGTGGCGTGGGTCAAAAGTAGTGAATGCTTCTTGAAATAATTGACCAAAATTAATGGAGACACAATAGCTAGCAGATGTAACTAAACTGGATAGCATCAATAGTCTTTACACTACTAAAATAAAAGTTCTCTTTTACAGTCCTTTTTTTTTTTTTTTTGGTCTCTCTCTCTCCTTTTGCAAACAGGCCTCGAAACCCAAGACGGGCATCTTCTGCTTCTTGATCGAAGACGTGCGGGAGACTACTGCCCTCGAGCTGCCAGAGCGAGAGCACACCATCGTCCTGAAGGTAAAACTGGCAATGATTTGCAAGAACAAGACGTAAATGCACTCCCCCGATAATAAAGGGTCTGTTTACAGGTTGTGTGACATTGTGATTTATTCGTAATAAGTGCCACACTTTGTAGAACTGTGATACGCAGTCAGACTCATGCACACTCACAAACACACAAACACAAACTAGAAGAGAGAAAAAAAAAAGAGGTTTGCTGTCATTCCCAAGGAGAGTTTACATCTTGAAAATATGATCTTGTGGTTGAGGGAAAGGAATAATGTATCAGCAACAGATTTATGAGAAAACTATTCAAATTTGATAATGTTTACTGCTATAGAAGTTATAGCAGCCATGACGTTTGATACACTGTCTGCAAATACTGATAGCAGTGTTGTTTCTGTAGCAACATCATAATGTTTTGCATCCCCACCCCCCCCCCCCCCGCCAGAAAAAAAAAAAAAAGGATACCAAACCAAGTCTGATCCTATCAATGCAATATTGGCCAATATCCTATGCTTATGTAGAATATCATGTCTCTGCGTGAAAAAGAGGTGAAAGGTATACCAAAGCTAAAGTTACAAACATGTGACCACGAAGTGAAATCCTTCTTGATGGGGAAGTTTCGTAGTATGCATGCGACAAATGACTCTTTCCTGATTACTTAATGGAATCCCCCCCCCCTTGATTCGATGGACAAATGTTTGACCATTACTCCACATTTTTTTTTTCACTTTTCTTCTGCTTTAGAATACCTACCTCTTCAGGAATTCAGTGTTGATCTGTGATGAGGAATATATACATTGTGTATGATACCTCTGGAGGATTACTGCAGCTATGTAATCATATGATTAATGAAATAGAAGAAAAATCATGTACTGTGAGTACATTGCTGATTTTGAGAACAGCAAAGTTAGGTTGTACCTTTGGCTGAGTTTTCTGAATTGGTGGTGATGTTACAAGGGATCATCAGAATCTTGTTTTTCATCAGAAGTACATGTTTTTTCGTGATGTGTTCATGATTAAAGTGTAAGTTCAAAACACAGTAATTCCTCCTTGCACACCACACTTCTCACTCAATACCCATGATGCCTGGAATCGGCTGACATTGCTTCCTTTATGCTTTTGACTTCAAGTCTGTATTTTTTTCCCCCATCTTATCAAGTTTGGTGGCAAACAGACTTCGTTTATCTCTACTCGTATTCCCCTAATGATGAGAGTGAGAGATGGGGGAATTGAAGTATTGGAATGAGAGTCATTATAGGTAATTTGATTGGGGAAAATGGACTGCAGCTCTTTGTCGCATCTTTAGAAAATATACCAGAAGAGAGATAAGTTTTCTCCTTCCATCACAGATTTTCTTGTCAAAAAAAAAGGGGGGAAGGGGGGGGGGAACATACTTTGGCAAGCTTGTTTTGATATGCCACTGAAGTCGTATGAATTTAATGAATTTGCAGCATCTGAAATGGATATAATGCCATATCTGGTGGGAAATATATAGATATGTTTGTTTTGTTTTTTTCTTTTTAGGGGGGACACTGTGCATGACTTTCTTCAATCAAGTTTGTGTTGCCATGGCAACCCCTCTCCTGTGGTTCCCCACCACCCCCCCCCCCCCCCCATCCTCAAATCAAGTCTCCCATTAGTTGGTGTCAAATTTATGGGGTAGAATGTATGAGTATGCTGCCTTTGTTGAAATCATTGGTTGCTTGTAATTCAGTACTCCTTGGCACATGATAATATCAGTCTGGAGCCCCAAAACAGGATTGAACTCTTCTTCAACTCACTAAATCCACAAAACCACATTTCTGCGATATGATGCTGTGTCCTTTTGCCTATATTTCATAAGGTAAAATAAAGGCTTTTCTTTGATTTGAGCACTTTTTCTGGTCATATAGAACATCATTTTTTATTTTGGTTACACAATTATCAAAACCCGCTGAATCGCAATATTGTAGCTTACTGTAAACATCCATATGTGACCGGCGACAACGGTTTCAGGCAAAAGTCGGGAATTTTGAAAATTCATTTTTTCACTGAATCTCATTGCCCATTTAGTAAGCTTTGCATTGATATGAAACACTTGTATTCTTCGGCACCATAAGTGGGCATAAAAAGAGAAATAAAATGCACTTTTTAAGTTGTTAGCCTGACAAAATTGCGAGAAAACAGGCTTTGAAGATTCACCTCTTTCTCAAAGACAATGTCCGAGCGGCGATGCGAGAGGAGAATCACCCATCCGTACGATGGTGCCAATCGATGTTAAGCTCCGCCTCTAGCAACCACATCGCCTTCTGATTGGCTCACTGAGAGAGTCAAATTTCCCGGGCACCTTCCTCGGAGCTCAGCGTATGGAGCCGAAAAGCAATGCATTTCGCTCGGGTTGTTTACCAGTACAGCTGTACGTCTTTCAAGATGGCGAATACTAGTACTAGTACGATAATTGCACGTATGGTGTACATGTACAATGTACATGTGTATGGTGCACGCATCACGCAATGGCATCCACATCCCACTGCCGTGTGCATGTAACAGGAGCGGTGGCGAATCCACACATTTACAAATCGCGTTTTCATTGTGGTGCCTTTTGAAGGCAGAGAATTGCTAGTGCTGGCAAGGGTCACGCTTCATGTTTGTTTTGCTTTTACAAGACATGCATATGTTGCTTTGTTCGGTGGTGCTAATTAAACTAAAACAAACAAACAAACAAACAAACACGACTCGTTAGTTTGGTGCGATCTTGACGTGTAGTATGTGAATAATTATGATTGGTTACATGTGACCGCTCCTTTCCTCTCATCTACCTACCATTGAGTCAGTCTGCTGTCATAATTTTTACTGCATGTATACAAGTAGACAAATTTGAGAATATTTAGTTTTCTTTTCACACGATTATGTCATGCTGCATGATTTTTGTTTCACTTCCGTTGTCGAACATTGCAGTAGAATAGTTTGGATAGAAAGCCAAACGAAGAGCACGCACTACAGAGCGAGCGTATAGCAAGAACAATGGAGCATGTAATCGTGCACGCGTGGACAAAGCATTCCCCAAACGCTGCAACTGGTGTCTCCGAAAGCCGAATTATGTAAATGTATGCGACGCACCAGCCAATCGCATGCGAGACCCTGCGCCGTAGCAACGCTGAGGATATTGGCGCGGCGTTCGAAAGAAGCTCGAAACTGACGAGTGCGATCCAAGATAGGGTGTTTAAAATTCCATTTTCGATAGGAAAAACTTAGTCTTATGCTATGAAATTTAGTGTAAATGTAGAAAACATATCAAAGATTCGATTTCTGCAAAAAACCTAAATCGACAAAAATAATGGTCAAAATCTTTGTACCCCGCCTAGGAGGGAATTTGCTCTTGCGACTTTTGCCTGAAACCGTTGTCGCGGGTCACATATTTTTGCGCGATTAATGTTTTTGCGCTGAGCGGCTCAAAAACATATTGGCGGGCTCTTGAATTCGCTCCGCACAATTGTCAACCCATTCAAAATATGCTGACACAATTGTGAAGATATTTTGTGGGTTTTAGAATTCGTGCCAGCCAAAAGTAGCGTGAAATGTGTGAAAATTAATGCACTGTGAAAATTTGTGCTTAAACTGGCAACATATTTTTTTTATTTATCCTTTCTCTGATATACATGGAGGATACATATTGATAGTCAGGGTTGCCAATTTGATGAGGAAAGAATGATTCCAGCCAGGACTTTTAAAAATGGGTCAAAGTATGATGAGATGGTGCCCTGCTGGTTTTCTGCATAAACAAAACCCCCCAAAAAGCGTAATGATAACCAATTAACTAACTAACTAACCATCTAACTAACTAACTAACTAACTAACTAACTACTTAAATGAATGAATGAATAAATAAATAAATAATTGATAAATGACAAAGAAAAGCTATTATATACAATCCTGAAATATTTACTGGCTTTTAATCCATGATATATATTTTTCCCTCTCTTTCACCAAAGCATGTGTGTCAGAGTATTCTTCAATGGCTTTATATTGTAACCTGATTTGTGTACTGGAGAAGAGGTGATTTATGCCAGTCATTACACTACATCAATATCTTGTGTAGAGATATCTGTTTTCTGAATCTTAGATGAATACTGTAAAACAAGGAATTTTCGCGTGCATTTTAATTTCGCAAATTTCGCGAGCGCCAAAATTCGCGAAATTAAAATGCACGCGAAAATTTTTGTCTACACTACATGCATTGAACGCCAGTAGCAATTCGCGAAAATTTCATGCCACGAAAAAGGCTGTCGGCTCCAATTCGCGAAAATTTCATGCCGCGAATATATCATGTTTTACAGTAGTCCTGCCTCTATGGCCAGATACTATTTACCCTTTACTGTAAATATCAGAGCTGCCAACTCTCATTCTTCAGGAGGCTTCTTCAAAATGAAATATCGCTTCATGTTCCAACAAAAGGATACAAAAACATCCCTGACTCACTTACACAAAGACTCCAGACTCTGTGATAAAAAAACCCCACAAAAACAAATAAACAAACAAAGCAAAAAAAGAAAATAAGGCACAGTGTAATGAATATGTTGTCTTTGTAGATAACAATAGGCTTGTATCTACATGCGAGTAACAAGTAAATTGAAAATGTACATAATATGCCTCTTAATGTTCCTGTATCTTCCATAAAATGGATAAAAGTATTCAAGAAGTTATGGCTGCTAAAATGTCCCCTCCCCCCCCCCCCCTTCAGAAGTGGGTACAATGCATGTGTTGCTCCCGTTCTGCATAATGGAATGCATTACATCTTATACCTCCCTCACTTGTCATGTCGTTCACACGCAGTCAGAACTATTCATCAAAGTTTAGGCATGTCGCAAGTTATACAGCACTATGCCATACATGTACATCCCCTGATTAATGATCTTTGCTATATATGCCATTCCAATGCAGTTTCTTGTTATTTCTTCAAGGTTAAAGAAAATGAAGAGACATGGCAGATGCAATTTCTATTCATTATGCTGTTTAGTAAAGAAAAAATTAAAAGTCAGCCTTGATCATCAAAGATATCAACATCTGCATATCAATATACCTGTCTGTCACCCACTGTCGGATTCAGTCTTAGAATACAGTTGATGATATTCATGTGAAAAACAAGCCGCCAGTGCAGATCTGCCGACTAGTATGTTCTTGAAAAGATGTTGTAGTTTGTTTTTCCTTCGTTAAAAATGAGAAAATCTATCTAAGCTCTGGATAGGGAGGGAGCGAGAGAGTGAGGGAGGGGTGTCAATGTGTGTGTGTGTGTGTGTATGTGTGTGTTTTATGTGTGGCAATGCATCATAGACAGTCTAATATGAGATTTAGTACTTCATAATGATGTCAAATACGATGTTTCATTCTTAAAGGGAAATCCATTCCAAATAGAAGTTAGTCTGATAAAAGAGAGTGAAATCTTACGAGTTCAAGGATAAAAAAAGTTATGACATTTTGAAATTTTAATAATTTCTGCAAAACAGTTCTTGTATAGAGGGTATGTGCAAATGAGTGAGTTAAACATGTCATACCCTCACAATTTCCCATTGACCATGCACACACAGAAAAAAAATGACGAAAATTCAATGTTTCTGAAGTGTGAACATGATGTTATTCCTGGTTGAATAACTTCAGAATAGTGATCACTTAGATATACCAGGATTTGAGCCTCGGGCATAACTGCGTTTGAATGAAAAACTGAAAATTTCAAAATTTTATGTACAACCTGTATGGCAAGTTGTGAGGGAATGACATGCTCACTTTGCCATTTGCATATTCATATTGACTGCTCAAGAACAAAATTTGAAATGTCATAACTTCCTTATTTTTCACCCGATTTCGATCAAAACTTTACCGTTGAACTAATAATATTTACTCTTTCTTATCAGACAAACTTATGTTTGGACTGGATTTCCCCTTTAAAAGCAAACCTGTGCCCTCTTCTGTCTTGTTTTGCTCATCTAATATTCATTCTGTTTCATTTCATGTTAGTTAGTAAAAGTGGATATTTTTGCGTGAGTAGTTTATCGTGCTCAGCTGGGTGAGATGAGTTTCACATGTTTTTAATACCGCGGAATCAAGACATGAACTACTGGAACATATAGCAAGCAAAGATATTCGTGTGCTGTTATTTTCGTGCTAGTCTCTGGTTGTGTGAAATGTATAAAAAAAATTTCAACACCACACAAATTTGCGCTTTTACAGTATTTCTCACATTTTGCATTATGCTGGGATTTCCTTTGGTATGTGCATACAGCCCTCTCTGCTATGTTTCCCCCTGCCCCTCCCGTCTCTGCCCTGCCACCCTGCTACCCCCCCCCCCCCCCACACACACACACAAAACTAATAAGAAGAACTCTCAATATCCCTACATCATGAAAGAAATTGAATAATACAATGTCCACTCAGCCATCCACTGATTGGACAATGAAGTATCACATTACAGGAGATGGCGAGTGTTCATTCGTCCAGCAGACACTGCTGAAGAGAGAACGGGCGTGGTTGATGAGACGGAATCGAGAGAGAGATGGAGAAGATGGAACAAAAAAGATAGGAAGAGCAAAACAGAGACAGAAACATCCAAACTATTCATATTATCCGGAGTGAGAGATGGGAGAAAGGGACAGAGTGAGGCAAATGAAATTATTTCCACTGCTCTGCATTTGTTTGGCTGATGATGCTGTTATTAATAAAAACCGAGACAAATATATCAAAGGCAGCTAGATGGTGACGTCATGGAAGTATCCCACGGCGATGAATGGCCGAAGCTCAATGGAGGGATCTTGAACAACTTTCCGGTCACAGATGCTCAGTTTTGGTACGATGAATAGGCCGCTTCTATATGATATTCTCTACGTCAAGAGTCTGCCTCTTTCATGGAAACTCATTCATGCTGTGGCGCATTCATTACAGTATGCCTGCGTGGCTATATCCATGGACGATTTAACGATACTAGTTAGAATGATATTTTTCGATGCAATCATAATATGCATGTGTTTGTGTACTTGTAATGTATCTTTGATATATTTGTTGTGCTATCCAATATACACCAGGAATTTCCATTGTGGACAAGAAAGTAAATCAGTCAGTCATATTTGAAATAAGAACTATGATTTTACATATATGGAGAGGACACACATATTCATTGTTCTATGACTCAATGTTCTATGATTTATGAGTCACAATTAATTATGAGTAATTGGAACTCTTTTTCTTTTTTAGGGGAGAACAGATTTAATTTAGATTTTGAGTGTGGGACCCTTGCCCATTCTATAAATTTGAAAAATAAAACAAAAAGTCATATTTTTAGGCTTGCTTTGTACAACACAAATGCAGCATCTTAAATGCAAGCTACATTGGGTCAGGGATCATATAAGGTGTCACACCATATACTGTATACGCCATATATTCCGCGAGTCTAAATTTTCGCGAATTGGGGATTCCCGACGATTTCGCGAGTGGTTAAATTTACGATCGTGGAGTCCTATACTGAACGGAGAAGTGTACACGCGTGCGTCACATTCACATCGGGATCAGAGTCAATATTTTCGCGTGTCTTTAATTTCGCGAATAGCACCTGACTCGCGAAATTTGCGAAAATAAAAACCGCGCGAAATATTCGGCGTATACAGTACATGACTGTATACTGACATTCAAACTGCCAAACATCTGTTTCAGATGTCCCAGAAAAAATGAAAGTAGAAGAAAATATATCCTTCTAGAGAGCAAAATATTTCTGCAAAGCTGACTCAGTCATCCAGTAAAGACCTACCCACACTATGCATGCTGAAGTGAGTGATATATTTTACTTTGTTTGTTGTTGTTGCTGCTGTTGTTATTGTATTGATTAAATGTCCCGGTGAAACCAGATAGAAATACAATGTATCCTTCAGAAGAATATTAAAGTAATGTGAATGCCATAAATCTTTAAACAAACATAGAGTGCAAAAAAAAAAAATTGTTTGTCACACCGCACACTAGGAACATCTAATCACATTTTGAAAGGGGTTCATTGAAGCATTAAGGCACAGGTGTATATTCAACAGGAGAGTTCCCCTCACACAAAATTTGTTTTAAACTTGACATTTCTCTCAGATAGCAAGCAGTCATGTCCAGCCAGCTTCAATTTTGTTTTTGGTTTATTCTGGTTTTTACTTGCCTTTTATTTTTTCTGGTCCTGCTTCAGAACGAAATGAAAGGAAAGCAGGAAAACATCCATAGGAGGATAGGGCTGGTGTGAAATGATGCTAGTAGGAGATACAATGCACTTAACCAATTCCATACTGGAACCTGGTGGCCTCTGTAATATGTCAATGGGGATTTAAGAGTTCAGTATGAAATGGGTGAAACCGGGGGTTGAGGAAGAAGATGCAGCACCCTTGAGAAGAGGAAATGAAATTCAACTGTACAAGCGGATAAGCCCCCTGGTTAGCAGCCTGGATGTGGATTTGCAAAAATCGCCAGAAAAACACATTTTTTTGCACCAATCTTTCCTTGTCTTTGATCTGGAGATAGCAACATGTTGCATGATTAGGATTTAGGAAAAAAAGCATTAACACATACAGCAAGATTAAAATATGAAAAACCTCAATAAAGGTATAACAGTAAACAGTGGAAAACTTGCACAAATTTGTCATGAACAGCAAAGTAATTTCATCTTTCCCACTTACTTACTTACTTAAGTGCTGGCTCTCGGAAGCACTCAAAACGCCTTCAGCAAATTTTGTTTTACATCATTTCACACTTTCCAGTCTCCATAATCATGATGGCTTGAGAATCTGATTATGTAGAGGAAGTAAGAATAGAATCAAAACCATGTTGCTATGGTCCTAAACATTACATTTATACATATATCCGTTTTGCAATATTAAACATGTGAGAAATTTGTTGTGAAGTCTGCCCCCCCCCCCATGTCTTTGAATTGTAAACCAAGAGCAATTTACAAACACTTTTATGGCACTCTGTTTCCTGGAGACAACATGTTAGGTTTCAAATTGTAGGTTTCTTGAAATGGAAAAGGAGTAGAGAGAGATATAATGAGAGATAGGAACAGGAAGAGTTACAGAGACTGAAACAGAGAACATGAGTTAAGGGCATTACTTACCCTTTGCAGATGAAACAAAAACCCAGCTTTAGTGCTTCAATACACACTCAGCAAAAAAAAAGAAAGAAAACACTTTTTCCATTATATGCTTCTCATAGAAGATTTTGGCAAAATCTTTGTGTCATATACCGTATTAAAGGTTATTTAATTGGCTATCAACCCAGTAGATTAGTACAAAGGGAAAATTTACACATGAGTGAACACATTATTTTTGTTTCGAAGGCACAAAAGTAAAAATTGCAGAAATTGACATTTGGTTATTCATTTGCAAATGCCCTTCACAGTAGCATTGATAACAAAAGATTAGTTTAAGACAATGAGAGACATGAATGAATAACAAAACTAAGTTTTTGTTTCCTTGTATCTCTTTATATCCTCAAAACAAAAACAAAGTGGGAAACTAAAGGGGGAAAATAAGAGCTTTTTGTCAACTCAAATTCAAATGACATAGGGAGCAAGCCGCAAAGGTGATAAAATGAAAAGAATTTCTGTATTTCATTCTTTTAATTTAGGAATTTAAGAATTCATGAGACAAATGCAAGAACCAAATATCATTTTCAATTTTCTCAATTTGAAATAACATTTCAAATTTTTACCATTTTTGTTAATACTGCCTCTTCTCTGTGATTTGAATTTGGATTTGACGAAAGATTCTTCATTTTCTCCATTATTTTTTTTTTTTTTGCCTTCCTTTATCTTTGGAGGCTACAGAGACATTATAGAGATCAGTGGGTGGTTCTGTAAATTAGTTTGTGGATCTGATCGTGTTAAATTTGTCTCTTGCTCTCATTGTTATATGGAAGAGCACATACGCATGAATGAGAACTTGTCCATTTTTGCAATTTTTACTTTTGTGCCTTGGAAGAGAAAAATGCATGTGTTCACTCATGCATAAAGTTTCCCTTTGTACTAACCTACCAGTGTGTTAGCCAATTAGATTATCTTTAACATGGTATATAAAACATAAATGTTTAGCCAAATATTCTATGAGAAATATGAGTTTGAAAAAGTGTTTACTTTCTTCTTTTTTTTGCTGAGTGTAGTTGTTAAATGTGAGTTAGGCTAAATTTGAATCCAAATAATTAATTTTAAGTATTGTTAAATATACAAAATGTGAACAATAGTTATAATAAAAATGTTCCCAGACTAAACCATCTACAGTTAAGGTTTAGTGGGAAAAATAGTGATATCTCTTTATCTTTTAGGCTTTATTATGAAATTTTTATATGGTAGGATGTTTTGTGAAACAACTGACCTACACACAGTGTATGCATCGAATGTGATATCGCGAACATTTTTTAAATCACTGCTCCTGATGGTAAACAGGACCTTTAAGGAGAGAGAGGAGGGCAAATGACAGAAAGAGACTGAAAGAAAGGGAGAAAGACCGAGACTGGGGAAGGAAAGAGAGAGAAAAAAGGAGAGTGACAAAACAAAAGAAAAAACAAGAGAGAAGGAAGAAAGTGACAGAAAGAAAGAAATGGAGAGAAAGAAGGAAAGGGATCAAAAGCAAGAGACAAGACGGGCTGAATTGCTTCTCATTCACAAAGTGATAAAGCGTCCAGACGTACAAACATGCAGAATTCTGCGAAATATGGATAAAAGCAGTGGATGGAGCTATCTCTTTATTGCCCACCTGCGAATATGATTTGAATTTTTTTTTTTTTTTTTTTGCTGGCTCCAGGAGTTTGGGGTGATTTTTTTTTTTCTTGTTTGGTGACATTTGGGAGATTCTAAGCCCTCTGTGGAGAATGGAGTCACTTTGAGACAACGTCGCATTGTGCCAACAAGATTTCCCTTGTAACTCTGCAAATCCAACATTGTGCGGAATGAATCTGTCTAAATTACGCTCTTGCGTTTTGAACACTGCAGAGTCGGTGGTCGATGGATTTTCAAATGACATATGCTCAAAGCCTAATGTATTCTCACTCTCAATTACTGCAAGAGAAACAAATGCTTGCAAGTCTAATCTTCTATGCACACTCATTGAAAAATCAAGCTTGCCTCAAAATGTCACTTTCTTTCTTGGGTGTCAATAGCGTTAATGGGCAAAAGGGTCAGTGCACCTAACCCCAGATTGCCAGTTCAGATTTGCAGCTCGCGGGAAGTCGGTCGCAAGCAGGGCGTGTATGCTAATAGCGGGCTTATGCATGCCCCATGGTGCAGATTATGTGATTTGAAGGGGGAGTATCCGATGTCAAACTCCTGGAATTGTGAACATTTAGTGTGAGCGGGAAAGGCCCTTTTCAAGTCCCTTTTCCTTCCCACACAGACACACACACACGCACGCACACACACAAAATCGCCAAATATGCAAACAAGCACAAGGTTGCATAAAATTCTGGGAATGTAGTAAAAAAAGGGCTAACTTTGTTCTGAAAACATCATCAGTGTGCAGTCTATTAAACAGAGAATTAATGCGCTTTGAAATGTCTGTAATAAGCGCTATATAAGTGTTATAAATTATTATTATGATTGTTATTATTATTATTTTTTAATTATCATTTTTATTATCATTATTATTATTATTATCATCATTAATACCAAGGACCTTCAAAGCTCCTTGATAATACACAAGTCTTATTCAGGGTCCCATCTCACACATCATGCACCATGCCAAGATCGCATCAACTTATTTTGATGAACGAGGCAATCATGAACTCCATTTTTAAATTTCTGTAGTGATTATTATTACCTGTTTTTCAAGAATCAAATTTTTCTTTTCCTTTTTTTTTTGCCAAGCTATGCCTTATATGTTAATTTCTGCTCAGTGTACAACAAAGCTGTTTTTCTCTCACATTTTGAGACGGATAACCTAAAGTAGAATCAGCTTTCAATCTATTTTTGGTTGGAGTTCTTTTTCAGTGAGCATAATCTCAGAAATTTGTTCTGTTGGGACCAAATAAAAGAGCGCTATATATAACAAATAACTCATACCAGCAGATTTTTTTTTTCTTTTAAAGCAAGTTTACTTCAATTTTTGACAAGATCCTCACCATGCCTGCAACAAACCTTGCAGATGCTGTAATTACACACACACACAAGGGATTTTGCCAATCGCCAAGCGCTGCCAAAATTTCTGCAGCGCAATCATATTCCAAGCTGGTTGTGTTGTCAAATTTGCTCAATTTTCTCAAGCAATATCAAGTGTGGCCAAGAAACTGCACTAAACTGGATAGATGCAGGGTCGGGGATGGGGGGGGGGGGGGGGGGGTGCTGCAGCGGCATGTGCTACCACCGAAATTGCAACACAGTATACCTGATGTTTCTGCATCTACTGTTGTGTTTAAGAGTGCTGGCTTGAATTTCAAGATTGTACTTGACTGTAATTTGAGGATGGATAGAAAGAGATTGAAGTGACACAGAAAGGTACACCCTGGGAGTGGCAGTTTCACCTAGTGCTGTAGTGTAAGTGTCATCGTTTGTTATGCTGTCTCTAAAAATGTGTGGGTTTTTTTTTCTTTTCTTTCAAAGGACAAGTTCACCTTCATAGACATGTGGGTTGAGTGAATGCAGCAATATTAGTAGAACACATCAGTGAGAGTTGAGGAAAATCCGACAATCCGTTCAAAAGTTATGAATTTTTAAAGTTTCTGCTCAGTCATGGCTGGATGAGAAGACTACTATAGCTTGTGATGTCACATGAGTACAACGGTATAAAGAAAGTATAAAGAAAATTCACCTTATTTTCACCTTTCTCGCATAACAAAAGAACACTCCACTTCTCTCTTTCAGAAGGCAAGGGGAATAATATTATCCTTAACATACATCAGTAACAAGTCCAAGAAATGTGCACTTTATTCAAAAATTACAATTTTGTGAAATTCTCTTTTTATTTTCATTATATCGTTGTACGCATGTGACATCACACACTGTAGTAGTCTTCTCATCCAGCAGCAATTGCACAGATACTTAAAAAATTCATAACTTTTGAACGGATTGTCAGATTTTCCTCAAACTTTCACTGATGTGTTCTACTAATATTGTTGCATTCACTCAATCCACATGTACATGAAGGTGAACTTGTCCTTTAAGGTCTCCATGCCAAGATACAATCAAATTGCATATTACATGCATTGTCTCTCCATCTACTTAGTGTGAATGTTTTTTTGCCAGTGGACTTGGACAATCGCAGATTAAAGCTTTGATAAAGTTTGTTGTGATTGGATTGTATATGAGAGTGTATTGGACAATCTCAGATTGGTTTTGATTTCTTTTCCACTTGAAATTTGAACAGCAGTATCAAGGTGCTTAAAAGAGCTTTGTTTGGTGCAACAAGCTGCCCTATCTTCAGTAGATGGTAACACATTGGGCCGAGTTGTGTGCGTGTGTGTTGTTTGAGCATATACGCACATGATTCTGTTATAAAATGTATTGCTGTTTTAGTCCTCTGGTTGTTTTAGTCCTCTTGTTGTTTTAGTCTTTTGATACAATTTGTAACTTTTCCCTTGCATGACTTATCCTATAGAAGTGAAAAAAAAATGCTGTTTAAGCAAGCAAGCATACAAAAAAAAGTCTTGTACCCTGTCTTTATTATTGGTTGTTTGTTCCCCTGTTTGTTTGTCTGTCTTTTTAGTCTGTCGGCAACTTGGAGTATGTGATCCAGGCCCAGAGTTCGCAGGATATGCAATCCTGGCTTGCCAACATCACCAACTGCATGAAGACCAATCTCAACCTCAATGGGGGCGCTCTCAACGGGCGGAGCAACGGTGTCAACAGTGAAGACACCAGCCGAAGTGCCAACGGTGTCGTGGCCTCCTCGGAAAGATCCCAGCCAAGGTAATGATGATAAATCAAGCTAGTATTCATGCTTCTTTCTTTGTTTTGTTTTTGTTTTTGTTTTTGTTTTTTCAGAAAGAATGTATCAAAGACCTTGCCATGCAAAAAAACAAGAACAAAACAAAAAACAAAAAACAGCATAAATAAATAGTATTAAGCTGTAGTGTGTGATTGCCATTACTTACAATTTCCAATGAAGAGCAAGCTTGTAATGATGTTTATGCGAACAAAATATCTGAGTGAGTGGGTGTGGATCTGATTTCAACTGACAGAAATGAGTAGATATTAAGCACTAAAGCTCTTGCCATGCATAATGCAGCATATGTGTAAAGTCAAGTTTGGCTTAATTATGCATATTGTTATGGCAACAGGAAAAAATATATCTAAGTGGGTGGGTATGGATCTGATTCTAACAGACAGAAATGAGTAGATTAGATATTAAGCACCAAAGCTCTTGCCATGCATAATGCAGCATAGGTAAATCAAGTTTGACGTATTTGTTCATGTTGTTATGGCAACAACAAAAAATATATCTGAGTGGGTGGGTGTGGATCTGATTTTAAATGACAGAAGTGAGTAGATTAGATATTAAACACCAAAGCTCTTGCCATGAATAATGCAGCATAAGAAAGTCTAGTTTGGCTTAATTATGCATGTTGTTATGGCAACAGTACAGTGGAAGTGGAGAGAGCAGTGAGAACTTTGAAGAAAAAAAATGAAGGGTGTGCGTGTGGCTTCAACTTACTTGCAACGGTAATAATACTACGGTACATTGCTGTTAAAATGAACAAGACTGGTGGGTTTTTCTCTTCATTATATTGAAATTCTGTTGCAGCCGAACTGAAGAATGTATGAAGATAAATAGATATTATTTATTAGTGGAAAATTGAGCAAAGAAAATGAGAGTCCATCGGGATTCGAGTCCAAGACCCCCGGATTTCTAGCCCTGTGCTCTACCAAGATAAATAGAT
This sequence comes from Diadema antillarum, assembly GCF_040938485.1. Lineage (NCBI taxonomy): Eukaryota > Metazoa > Echinodermata > Echinoidea > Diadematoida > Diadematidae > Diadema > Diadema antillarum. The sequence continues at coordinate 182,314 of NW_027271966.1, read as the reverse complement.
GATAACTTTTGGACCTGAATTTTTGCTTTGTTGTAACGAGAATTTTGTTATAACCGTGTCTGTTTTAATGGGAGTGCACTGTATACTAGAACTTGAGAGACAGAATGTCTGATTTCTTATGACTGTTTATGTCATATGTATGATTTGATTGAAGTACCAAGGAATCATATGAAACTGATATGATGACTGTGTTTGTGACCCACAATTAATTCAAGGTTAGGCATATTTTAAAAGGAAACAAGTGACAGGACACTCAGTGGAATGATGATTGTGGATGTAACACTATGATTTAATATCTTTACTAGGGAAGAAGGGGCCATTTTCATGTCCATGGAAATTGATGCCATCATGACTGCTGCTTAATTACCGTAAAGTTCCGTGTATAAGACGCACTATTTTTTCGTCGGAAAACATTGAAAATCGGGGGTGCGTCGTATACACGGGTACAGTCGAATCACGGAAAAAAATCTGTCATGTACACCCAATTTTATAAGGTCAACTTGGGGCCATGTATGCCCATCGACGTTTGGAAGGTAAGCAATCACTAAAACTTACGGATAAATGAGCGATCTTTCAATCTGGACACACACAAAAGCTGCAAATACGGGATAAACTTACATCGGCCTTGTGCAGTAACGATGTATCAATCTGGCCATAGACAACAGTTGTAACAGCACTGCTACCGATGCATCTATCAGTCTACCAAGCTACCAACAGCCAACCTAGTAGCTGAAATACGCGATGTACAGGTATCATTACTAAATTACCGATACCGTAAAACTTATCAATGTACTAGTATCAATATGGCCATAGACAAAAGCTGTAAAATACGGAGTTGAATCGACACTAAGTCACCGTAATATGAACGATGTGTGTAGCATGCATGCATATCCATGGCGTTCGTTTGCTCTTCACGAGGCCAGATAGCATAGCTACACTCTGTTGCTAGCTGGCTAGCTAGCAAGCCTTTTGCAAAGGCAGCATGCAGCTGCATGCAGAGAGGCTCTTGCAATGGACTCGCGTGCACACAGCGATCGGATCAGAGAGCGCTTGCCCGTTGCGCGCTGTGTGTGCAAGTCCATTGCTCTCTGTGTGCCTGTGCTGAAATTATAGCGGGCTGCCTTTTGCCAAAGGCTAGCACTGTGCATACAAGCATAGTACAAGAGACACACTTGTTACTGGTAATCCCTCCGTGCGAAACAACAGTGAGTGCAATTACCGTACGCACTGTACGTCTCGCCGTACGATCCCTCTGCTACACTTGTTGATGTTTTTCTTATTTTTTCCTACTGAGCCTTCCAGTCTGACATGCGTCAATATGCGAGACACTCTCTGCTATGTATGATAGCAAAGATCGTACTGCACACTCATGCGTACGATATGATACATGTACCACGATTGAAAGGTGAAACAATAGCAAGTGAGTACCGAGACAAGTCTCGCATTTTGCGTCTTCCATATTTTGCCGATGTCCGATGAATACCGTTACAAGAAAGTATAAAAGGAAATGGAAAATAGAGAAAATACATGCTGCATTCTAGGGAAATTTTGAGCTGAAATAATATGTGTGACACACGCAATATTTGCGTGGAAATTTTCGTGGTTTTTTTTTTTTTTAATTTTAGGTCCAAAAGTAGGGGTGCGTCTTATACACGGGTGCGTCTTATACACGGAACTTTACGGTAGATTGTAATGAAGCCAATCAGTCGTATGTGTGGACAACAATACAAAGAAAATGTAAAAAGAATTCCACCAAAATTCACTTTTCTAGCAAAATGAAAGAGTTCTTGACTAACTGCTTTCAGAAAGCAGGGGGAATAGGTGCTACCCCTAACATATGTCAGTATCAAGTTGATGGAATGTGTACTTTTCATGAAAAATGAATTTTTATGGAATTCCCTTCATATTTTCTTGATATTGTTGTCCACTCATACGTCATATCCTCTAGTAGTCTCCTTACCCGGCAGTTCCAACACCAAAACTTTAAAAATTCATAACTTTTGCATCGATTGTCCGATTTTCTTCAAACTTTCACTGATGTGTTCTACTAATGTTGAGCTGCTTTCACTCAAGCCACATTGCTCTTTGGGTTTGTGTTCCCTTTAAGGACACTTGTTGCAGGGCCTTGATATTCACTTTTCATTTGCTTGGTTTATTTCTGCATTTATCAATATTTCACTACAAAATAACAGTGACTAATCAATGACAAATAAAAGGAATGTTCAAATGCTTTTGCGCAGTATGAATTTACAATTTGTATATTGTATATTCCCCTATTCATTCTATTCCCTTGTCTCTTTCTCTTTATCTCTGATATGTGTCTACATTGTGTTTTGACTTGAATGAGTTCAGCTCGAGCAGTACATATAGATGCCTTACGTACATTGATATGAAATACGACCGCCCTTCGTCTGGCTACCTTTCTGCCATTAAAATCATTTATATCAACATAATATGTTGTGTAAATGAAGTCATTGAGAGATTTCACTCTCATTGCTCCCTTTATTCCTATGTTTTGTCCATGGATCTTTCCATTTCATTGTTACAGAACGATGAAACGCACATCTCATGCACCTGATTTTGTGCATTTCAAAGGATTATTCAATAATGTTGTTCAGTGGTTTAAGTCAAAGTTTAAGTCAAATTCAAAAGGTCGAAATTGATTCAAACATTGTCAGTAATGAAAATTTCATAGTGAAATTTTTAGAACGAAGAGTACCAAATCTTTTATCCTCAGTGTTGTGGATAACAAATATGCGTATTTTCAGTGCCAACCAAATACAACAACTTGCATTGTGTGTGATTTTTCTTCTTATGTAGAACAACCAATTATGTTGCACATGAAGATGGTAGGATGTTTGTTTGTTTCTGTTTGATTCAAAAAGCAAGAATAAACAAGAATGTGGCTTTCAACCATTAGGAGTTCTAGTGGTTGGCATTTTAGAGATGTCATTTTCTCCTGGCTTTGTGGATTCCTCCTTCTCCCAAAGATATAAAAATAGACCTTGTTGGGTACTGAGTGTCAAGTTCTGTCCTTCTTTCAGTCTTTTTCCCCTCTCTCTCTCTCTCCGGCATCCCTCACTATCGTCCATTCCCCTCCCATCTTCTCTCTCCCTCCCCCCTCTCACTCTTCTATCATCTTGCCCTTTGAAGGTGCACTTTCTCTCACTCCAGAGCCGTCAGCACCATCCCGCTATCCCACGAGCCCTCTCCACATGCTCCTCATGTCAGACTTCCTGTCATCCAGACCAATGGGAGGGATTTTTTTTTCTTCTACTTTTTTTTTTTTTTTGTGGTCAGGGAGGAATCAAAGTGTTGCGTGTGGTTTATATATGGGATGCTGAGTGTAGGGGCAGTGACCATTCCCCACTTCCGCCCCCATTCTGTGAAAAGCTGTGGAAAGCTGGGTCCCGAGTGTGGTGCTAGTCCTGTAGGTACTTCTCATAATTTACTCTTTAATTTCTTTCTCTCTCCTTTGCTGTTCTAATTTTCATTTAACCTGTTGAGGACGAGTCCCGAGTATACTCGGGGAGGTGTCTATGGTAAATGCGTGTTGTAGCAAAATCAAACGGTCCTCAACAGGTTAATGTATCAGTTTCTGTCTCTGGCCATTTTTTTCTCAATGCCTCTTCCTGAGTATCTCTTTTTCTTATACAGTTGTACTTGTGAGGTCATCTACGTACCTCCACTACATACAATGTGTGTAATATGATTCACTTTCATGCATGCCCATCCATTTATCCAAATTCATATAGACTGTCTTTCTTATTAGCTTTCATTGCTTGATTTTGCATGCTTTCCCTTATATTCTATTGATTTATATTATAATTTCAGTATTCTGTGTTGCCTTTGGAACAGCGAGCTTGTCCGAATATGCTCCTACTATACAGAGAAGACTCTTTAGCCTGATATAAAACAGACACAAACAAAAATGTAGAACATTTATGCTTAACTTCACTCCACCTCTCCATACACTCTCTTTTTTTTCTTCTTTTTTTCACATTGTATTGTTGTTTTGGAGATGGTGCGTAATGGGATTGTTAGTGTTACTAAAACAATGCTAAAGTGAAAAACCCACTTATTAAAAATAAAAACACATATAAATAGAAAATCCAGGTCTGAAACAATCTACCAGTGCCAATTTCTTTTGATGAACCAATAGATCAGAATGGAGGAAAAAAAAACATGAGAAAGTATAAAATGTCAGGAAAAAAAAATCAAACTGCACAAACAAGAGATCTTGTCATTGCACACCCCCACATGCATGTATGTGGTCATTGGACACTGCAACTTGCGCAAGTAAGAGTTTCAAGTGTGTTTCAAGTATTCATTGCGAGGAACAAACTGGCCTGGCTATATTACAGTCCACTGACTATATTATAGTCCACTGACTTTCCTCCTGACACCACCACCATCACCACCCCCCCCCCCCACCCATATTCTCTCTCTCTCACACACACACTCTCTCTCTCTACCTCCCTGATACTGTATTGGTTAAAGGACCTATGCAATACTTATGCATGTTGGCTTGTATTGATTCATAATGCCCTGATCATCACTCATGTGGACAAAATGTGTATATGTGTGCTATATATTTTATGATAATATTTCTACTACTTTTCTTCATACCACTTAGATGCACCCACAAATCGTCTGTTGAGAATGAGAAGGGCTTTAAGTCTTCTCGATCACTATGGGTTCTGTGGTCACTTAACGCCCTTATCATTCTCAACCGACGAAATAAACCTTTCAAACCAATATTCTGCCCCTGACATCGTCAGTCAGTCATTGCTATTAGCAACAGTAATAACATGATTAACAAAAGAAATGGGAATGTACCTTTCTGTAGACTGAGTATCAACTTGCATGTTTCCCTATACAAGGTTTTTGTTAATCATATTTCCAAGTAACATAGAAGCATGCAAGTTATGCTCAGTCTAGAGAAAGGCGCGTTCCAATTTCTTTCGTTAATCATATTAGTACTTTAGCAATGATTGACAGATCGGATGTCACTGGCAGAATCTGGGATTGGAATTTTTTTGTGGGCGTATCCAAGTAATCTCAAGAAAAATAGTTGAAAATTATAAAACATATTGCACATAGTTAGGCTACATATTCTTTTGCCTACATAAGTGATGATCATCAGGGTATTACAAATCAATACAAGTCAACATGTATTTGCATTGTATACATGTATGTAGTTTGATCTCTGTACTGGTATCAAAGGAGGAAGTGTAATGTACACAGGGCACTACACTGCATGTATGTATTCCATGCATATGATACTAGCTAGGTAAGGGAAGAATGCTTCTTATCAAAGATACCGTGACACCATAAACATTACAGAGCTTGAGTTGTTAGTGCCCACTGGGGATCTTTCACATGAACAGATGCCTTCATCTTTTCCTCATTGTAGCAATTAAGATACATTTATATTTGTTTTCAAATTTCTGTTTCTCAAGTTCTCTGTAATGTTCAAACATCCTACAAAAAAGAAAGAAAGAGAGAAATGATAATTGAAAAAGAGAGTGAAATTTAAATATTTCATGAGACTATATCCTCGAGGCCAAGGTTTCAAATCTTTACTTTGATATGGCAGTCCCACATATTGTCCCTGATTTCTGCAGAAATCACCATTCAGAGCAGTGTATGGAGTATTTAAAGCAGTTAAAGGGATGGTATAGTATTGGTGGAGTTGAGAATTGGGCTTTTAACTTTTTGCGAGATATCAAGAAACCACTTATGAAATAGTACAGGCCATACTATTCTAAGAGGAATTCAAAGTTTATTTGATGAAAATCGGTTTTGGAATGGCTGAGACATCCAAAAACAAAGTAAAACAAAGTGATCGTAATGAAAGATGGGTCCCACCTTTAATTAGGATCTCTCTGTTTTGGATATCTCTGCCATTTCAAAACCAATTTTCATCAAATAAACATTGAATTCCTCATGGAATTACATGTTCTTTCATATTTCATAAAAGGTATTTCTCATTATCTCACACACAAAAAAATGTTACGTCTCAACCAAAACTCTACGATCCCTTATACCATAACTTTGCCCCCAAACTTTGACAGAACCCTTGAGAATATTGAGAGGGCTCTTGAAGGCCTTCATAGGAGTGTGTCTGACAATCTCTGCTGTGACGATGCAAGCACAAACGGGAGAAGACCCAGAGGTTCTGGCGAAAAGAGAAATGAAAGTTTGTCACCCTCTGTACCAGGAAATCAAAAGCGATTAATCCAGATTCCAGTGCAGGGGTGAAAAGGCCAAAAAACTTCTTGGCACATCAATTCGATCTCAGCGATAATAATGACATTCTCAGCTGCTGGGTTTTGATGCAAGCACTTATGAGAAAAGCAAGTAGTCTTGGCTCAAGGCTGTATGTGATGATTACATTTTTGGCAAGAATTGGTAACAGAATTAGGCTACTGTAAAACATGATATATTCGCGGCATGAAAATTTCGCAAATTGGAGCCAACAGCCTTTTTCGTGGCATGAAATTTTCGCGAATTGCCACTAGCGTTCAATGCATACAGTGTAGACAAGAACTTTTGCATGCATTTTATTTTCGCGAATCTTGGCACTAGCGAAATTCACAAAATTAAATTAAATTGCACGTAAACATTCCTTGTTTTACAGTATTAGACCCAGTTTCTCTTTCAAATTGGCAATTCTTTTTTTTGTAAATTTGTTTCTGATTTTGTGCAGATTAATGAATTTAACAAGTTCCATTTAAGTTTTCTCCAACATTCAATATGCAGTGAAATTCATATGCCAGAAATTTGAAATGACAAGATAATTTTTCCAGCAAATTATCCCAAGGATATGATAAGTTTAAGAAAGGGGGAAAAAACTTTTCTGTCTTTAGAACTCTTTAACGTACAATATGGATTCACAAAGGTGTGATTCAAGGGTTATGATTGCTCATAACACCAGTGCAGAGAGCTAATACAAACATTATATTATCAGAAATAGCTATTTTCCCTTTTCAATTTTCCCAATTCATCAACTCCCCACTCCCGTACATGTGATGACTTTTTAGTTAGACTTCCTCATTAAAGGACAAGTTCACCTTCGTAGACATGTAGATTGAATGAATGCAGCAGTATCAATAGAACACATCAGCAAGAGTTTGAGGAAAATCGGACAATCCGTTTAAAAGTTATGAATTTTTGAAATTTCTGCTTAGTCACTGCTGGATGAGAAGACTACTACAGCTTGTGATGTCACATGTGTACAACGATGTAAAGAATATATTAAGAAAATTCAACATATTTTCACTTTTCTCGCATAATAAAAGAACAGTGGACTTCCCTCTTTCAGAAGGCAAGGGAGAATAGTATTACCCTTAACATATATCAGTTACTGGTCAAGGAAATGTACACTTTTTTCAAAAAGTAATATTTTGTGAAATTCTCTTTATATTTTCCTTATTGCGCTGTACGCATGTGACATCGTCCACTGCAGTGGTCTTCTCATCCAGCAATGACTGTGCAGATAACTTTTGAACGAATTGTCTGATATCCCAAAACTTTCACTGATGTGTTCTACTGATATTGCTGCATTCACTCAGTCCACATGTATATGAAGGTGGACTTGTCCTTTAAAGCCAATATAAAAAAGAGAAAAGAGAAGAAGATAAAAGCATCATGAATTTTACATCTATCACTGCCCTAAATTAACAAAAAATTTGAACAGGTCACTGCCTGAATGGGCAGCGTACCCTTCTCACTTTTGGATGGAAACTAGAGTTGATTCATCAGTCAGGTTCACACTGTGCTGGCTTGATTGTTCAATTAACTTATTGAGGTTAGCTACCTGCGATGGTATTGGAGCTCTGAGGGAGATAAACTTTAATTTAGGGACCTGTGTGAACGCCGACTGTATACTAACTTATGAGTTATCATCAACACTCTCAACCACAAAATTTTTGTGGGTGAGACGTGGATAGCTTGGTGATAAGAACACATCCACACAGATCATTGTAGATAGTGGGGATAGGTGCAAATGATGATATCAGTACCCTCTTAGTTAAGCTTTACCTACACTGTATGTGTCATATCTATAAATTGTCTATGGTTTCCTGGTTGTGGTGCACCCGTGGTGTACCGTAAAATATAGTTTACTACTTCCACTGGCATCAGCTACCCTTAAAGGACAAGTTCACCTTCATAAACATAAGGATTGAGAGAATGTAGCAATATTAGTAGAACACATCATTGAAAATTTGAGGAAAATCAGACAATCCGTTCAAAAGTTATGAATTTTTGAAGTTTTTGTGCAGTACCCGCTGGATGAGAAGACTACTGCTGTGTATGAATAACTTAGATGTCACATGCGTACAACAATATAAGGAAAATATAAAGAGAATTTCACAAAATTCCATCTTTTGAAAAAAGTACACATTCCCCTGACTTGTTACCAACAAATGTTATGGGTAATATTATTCCCCCTGCCTTTAGAAAGAGGCAAGTCAAGTGCACTTTTATTATGCCAAAAAAGTGAAAATATGTTGAATTTTCTTTTACATTTTCTTTATACTGTTGTACGCATATGACTCACAAGCTGTAGTAGTCTCCTCATCCAGCGATCCAACACAAAAATTTAAAAAATTCATAACTTTTGCATCGATTGTGCAATTTTCCTCAAACTTTCACTGATGTGTTCTACTAATGTTGTTGCATTTTCTCAATCCTTATGTTTATGAAGGTGAACTTGTCCTTTAATTGCACAATCACCCACTTCACTTTGAAAAGGAAGGGGGGGGGGTCATTGTGTATGATGTACAACTTCGTATCAGGGCAATTGCCCTCCAGCTAATTACTCAGGAGTGATAAGGTTAGAGTAAAGGTTAGGGTTAGGGTTAGGTCTAGGGTTCGGAGTTTGGGTTAGGGTTAGGGTTAGGATTAGGTTTTGGATTAGGGTTAGGGTCAGGGAAAGGGTCGGGGGTAATTGCCCAGGGGGGTAATTTGAATTCGAATTCATATTACTTACAATGTAGTGTTTGTTTGGGTTTTTTTTTTTTTAAGTACAAGTTTTGTCATCAATGATAGCACTGTGGTAATGGGCTCACATTTTAGGAACACTTCTGACTATTGTGGAGAGTAGCTATCACTGATGACAAGATGCATATGTGGGAACACAGCTCTATCACTTGCTAGAAGGGTTAATTTTTGATAAATATCACTGTTATATGTCTCCTTGGTAACTGCTGTGGCAAAGTGGGTAGTACAAGTATAATCTGCCAGACAGAATTACCGACACCTGTGCACCCAATGCGTCTGGCAGCCATGTACAAGTCACAAACTGGCACACAGTTGTGGGCGGAGCCATCATCGCAATTAGATTACCCAGTGTGGTAAAAATTTTTGTCACATGTGATATTCTCTTCAGCACATGTTTGCGTACATCTGTAACCTCAAATCCAGATAGCTGTTGCTCGGGGATCTGAGAGGATTTCTGACAAATGGCTGTAGGGCATCGAAGGCTGAGTTTATCATCTTTCCCATGTTTGAAACACGTTTTAATACTCACTATCAAGATGAATTTGCAAAGGCATTTTGGATCACTTTTCTCGAGTTGTTATTATATCAGTCACGAGTCGAGAGGGAGGCCTTGTCACTGCGCAGCTCCATTACGCAGTTTGACCCGAGGGGCGGATATCATGTAATTGGCAGTGGTTGGCATGGGTCAGTCCGAGCTATCAATGCATTCTGAAACAACTCTGCATTAATCATCTCCACAAAAACATGTTCCTGGCTCAAACTCATTCGTGATCACACTTTTTTCAGCATTTCAGAAATGTGTTTTTAACCCCATAATCAAAACAGCTTTGAATTTATCACCCCCACCCCCAATCTCCCTGAAAGTTGTTTTCAAACCTTAATTCTTAGCCAGGAGTGAGTTGATAACCGCATCCTAAAATTTCACAGATGTGGGATTTGGGATGCTCTCTGGTGAGACATCAACTTTTTGACCTTCTGATATAGAGAAAATAAAGGGTGAACTCAACTGACTAGTCATGAATTATAGTATCTGCTACTAGAAATCAACTCACTTGCCCATTTGTTGCAGAACTAAAATTATGTGGCAATAATCAACTGCAATTATCACAGAGCTGGAGGACCATTTTCCCTGCTATGAAAATTTAAGGGAAGTGTCACTATACAACCATAAATGTTTAATACTTTGCCTTTTAAAAATTTTGGTGAATGTTACACTGTCCTGCATGAGCACAAATAATTAGAAGAACAAAATATTTTGAGGAGATGTGAAAATGCAAACAGCAAAACTATTCATGGTTGCAAAATTTTAAGTAAATATAAATATCTGCTAAAGGGAAGTTCATTATGAATGTTGCCATGTTAACAGTAGTGCCAAATATGAGAAGATCAAATTGTCACAGAAAATGTTGCATTCATCACCAGTCATCTCATGGAGGCAGGACACAAAATGCTTTATTGTAAACGTCGATATTTTCGCAGGGTGGATTTTTTCCCCTGAGGGGCTCCAAAACATATTCGCAAGATCTTGAATTCAAGCTATGCAACTGTGCACCCATTCAAAATGTGTGGAGAAAATTGTAAAGATATTTTCCCAGCTTTTAGAGTTTGTGCTGGCCAAAAGTGGCGCAAAATACGTGAAAAATTGATGTACTGGGAAAAAATGTCCATGTTTACAGTATGTCCTTGTGTAATCTGATGGGAAAACATGAAAATGTGTGACTCGAATCCTGAATTTTGCTGTATCTTTTCTAGTGGACTTTCATAGCCATTTTCCTTCCAACGAAGTGTTCTCACCTCTTCCCTCATGGATTTCTCATTACTGTTGCTAAGGTAAACACTGGAGAGAAGCCATCAAATTTGAAATTGTCAATAATTTGTTTGTTACCCCTCTACCTGAGAACAATAGCAAGAAAGGAATGCATTTCATTAATATCAGTTTCATTTGTGCCCTGAGCTCTAATCAACCACTTTAAGGACATCATTTATTGGGGCACATATGCCATGGGATATTGTCTCAATAAATCTTTCACGTTTGGCAGAAGTACCAACTGCGTCGTTGATTGCCACATTTGCTTGGCATGTGATTTGGAAGTCAGACAATTATGGTTTTCCATGGGAAAAGTGAAAGTGCAAAAAAAAAAAAAAAAAAAAAGAGCCCAGAAGGGAGAAAAAGATATGATGTATTCTGATATGACAAGCGATTGAGTTTACAAAAGAGAACCAACAAGAAAATTTCCTTTTGCCTTGCTGATTTCGCACGCCGTATCCCGTGAGTCAACTTCCTGAATTCCGTGCAGCCAGAAATTCTTGCCAGGGCAGCCTAGTCTGTGCACGTAAACTCTCTCGTGCGCCCTCCATGGAAACTTCCCCCAAAAGTTCTTGTAGGGTCTAAGGAGGAAATGGCCCAATCTGTAAAGTTGTTTGAGGTCAAGGTGACAAATGAAGTGTTAATGACATTCTTTGAGTGCCTTTGCTGGTTGTATCTTTCAGGCGTAGACTATCCAACCAGGGACCCATTGTTACAGGAAGACCGCAACGATGTCTGCAGTTTTAGACTATACGGACTGAAGTTCAATTTGCGAGGTCGATTATGATAGTCTCCATAGAGGAATACAACTTTTGAATCTCAACAAAGTTTTGAGATAGTCCGTCTCTCTATATTTCTCCCTTGCCATTTGTATTGTTTGTGTGTGTCTGTGTATCTGTGTCTTTCTGTCTGTCTGTCTGTCTGTCTGTGTTCGAGAGAACTTCTTGAATCAAAAAACAAAACATCATTTTCACTGTAGAGATTGGAATATTGTGTAATCTATGTTACTTTTATCGCAGCACACTTGTATGTATGATGGTGCTATAAATGAGTGACACACTATAGTGGAGACATGAATCACGTTAGAACCAAAACTAGTCATCTCATTTGCTTTCAAGATGTATAAAGGTGAAAGTTCATACAAAACATACACACCAACTATTGTCTCTGAGACTTGACTCACCACATAAAGATTATAACTATGATAAACAACATGGTCATCATCCTCCCACATTATAAAAACAAAACAAAACAAAACAAAAAATGGCTTGTCGTGGCATGGCATTATTGCATATATATGCTAGAAAGGGGATATCTTTTTCAACATAGCCATTTGAAAACTAAAGTCAGCCATTCTTCATTTCTTTACTCAGATAGACAGAATGTAGGACCTTCCTCTGTAATATAGCAAGAGAGAGAGAGAGTGAAAGTGGGGTGATAAGTATTAAAATATGTCAATACCCTGGAAATCGAATTTGTGTACAGCCAGAATACACAAAAACAGCCATAATTCACCTGTGATAGCCCCTGAAAGTATATATATTTCGATAAATCAGATCATATCTCTAAAACAATATGGCACTTGTGCTCCGCACATTTACATTGTAAGTCCTGCTCCGTAAGCGCCAGTACTGATGTGTGCACGTTGTAGCTATATGCGTATGTTTTTACGAATGATATAGAGATTACCGCATGGACTGGAAGCAGTTGATTGCGCAAGCACTGCATATCACTATCGTTCAAGAAGTATTTGCAAAAAAATATTGACGGACAGGGTGCGATCGTTCAATTTAAAGAATCGGGTGATCGAGTAGTCTATTTCAAGTCATTTTGTGTTTGTATATGCTTTAGAAACTTACACTTAAACTCCAATAGATAATAATCGAAGAGACAAAAAATTATAATATTTTGCAGAGGGCATGTCTCCAGTATATTCTACAAATGTAGCAAACATTTACTGAGGGTATTGGTACACTTTATAAGAGTGTGTGTGACGGGAGCCAGACATCCCCTTCCCATAGGACAATGTCCACTTATAAAACATTGAGCCTTTCTAAACTGTCATTGTGCTCTACTTTCACTCCATTGAAATCGTATAGGCAGAAACACACAGTTTGGTCTCACTTACTTTTGAATGCACTCGGCCTTTCATTCGGTATCTTTTCAGTCACGCACACTGGTGAATATGGTGGTGAGCGGTGATACGTGTAGAATCCATGGAGTGGTGTAGCAGCTTTTGACATCTCTACCTTTTGTTAGCACAAATTGCCATACTCTTTCATTTATAACCAATCATATTTTCGAAAATGTGTCATCTAAGTGAACATAGTCGCACATACATGTACAATGTCTCACGAAGTTCAGTGAACTCCACTCCAAGTAAAACTTGCCATTATTAATTCAAATCAGACATATGGTAAGTATATTGTAATTATGGAATTTGGGCATTGAACTTGTTTCTCCCCAAATAGTCATTTTTGGTTACAATCCTATTTTTAGCCGAATCAAGTAATATTATACATGTTTGTTCAATTTTGCTCCATCTGTCAAAGCAGCCATTAACATGAAACAGAGTGTCTTAAGATAGAACGTAGACACCAACTCTAGATCACCACTACAGTGTAGCTTTTACTTTGCTGAGTGTGATGTTTGTACAACATGTGTTACTTTAAACGACATAATTATTGTTTGGCACTAATCCCACAATGCTTGGAAAGAGAGAGGTTGGGAAGTACCGTAATAAAGGCACTGTTTCACATTGGGTCTAGTTTGAAAAGCCTGTTACAATGACACAGTTAAAAAAAAAAAAAAAAGCTGTTTGTAGTGATCATTAGATAAGTTGAACCATGAGAACTTGTGAGTGAAAGGATTTTCCATACCCAACAATGTTCTTACAGGCATTTAATAGTTTAGTAGATGGTCTATTAGTATGGTGATTTTGTTCATAGCAGTTTGTTAGTGGCAGCTTGAGTTTTAAAAGTTTGCATGTTTCGTTGTTGTTTTTTCGTCCATTTAAACATCAGTATATCGTTAAATCAGCAAAGTTTGACATTTTTCAGAAGTGAGCCACCACCGTGTTAAAGGGATGATACAGTTTCGGTTTAGATGGGGCTTCAGATTTCCAAAGTTTTTTGACGATGATTTTCTTTTTCCCTAGATAATGAGAAACTTCTTATGAAATATGAAAGAGCATATAATTCTAAGAGGAATTCAAAGTTAATTTGATGAAAATTGGTTTTGAAATGACTTAGATATCCAAAACAAAGCGATCCTAGATAAAATTCTGAGAGGAATTCAATGTTAATTTGATGAAAATTGGTTTTAAAATGGCTGAGATATCCAAAACAGAGCAATCGTAATAAAAGATGGGACCCACCTTTTATTAGGATAGCTTTGTTTTAGTTTGTTTTTGGATATCTCAGCCATTTTAAAACTGGTTTTCATCAAATAGATTTCGAATTCCCCTAAGAATTGTATGTTTTTTTCACATTTCAGAAAGCGGTTTCTAAAGTAGAAGTATCTTGCATAAAGTTGAAGGCTGAATCCTCACTTCTGCCAATGCTATACCACCCCTTTAAACATTGTACTTACAAGCATTGCCTGTGTGATTCTCCCAAATCACAATGCTCCAGATAGATTCACGATTGTGAATGGCTAAAATATCTTGTCTTGTTGTCCCAATTAGAAGAGAGATATGGCTGATCCAGTGTCGGCTGTAGTTTTTGTGTATGTGGCAATGTGAAGCTCCTAAGGAAGCAATTCATTAATCAAGGAGGATTGTCTTAAAGCTCCACTACAGCTTTGTGAGCAAAATTCACATGTCTGTCACTCTATCACACATTTAAGAAAGGAATAAAAAAAATCACTGCCGAAGCACCAATATTCTTCACATAATCTCTGAGCATGGATGCGAGTTGAAAAGCACAGATATAGTTTAAAGTGAAGAAGTGTTGTATGGCCTTCTATATGTTATAGAGAGAGTGAGGAATGTGAATAGTAAAGCATGGGGATCTGGGGATCCGTGTTTCATTTTTGTTTTGTTTTGTTTTATTTTTTTGGCCTTTTTTTTGGTTGTTGTTGTTGCTGTTGTTGTTGTTGTTGTTGTTGTTGTTGTTGTTGTTGTTGTTGTTGTTGTTGTTGTTTTGGTTTTTTTTTTTTTTTTTTGGGGGGGGGGGGGGGTTGAGCTCAAATGGGTTGAGCTCAAATGGGTATACAGTTCATTGGCCCTGTTTTTACCACAAATGTCCCTAAAATTGCATCCGATTCCCAGCCAAGTCTCAAGACCTTGGAAGTCATCCCTATCAACTGCTCCTCTGGAAGCTTGCCATGTTTGACTGTCAATATAGAAACTTTTTTTAATCAACAGCAGGGCATAGCATTATATTTTGAGCGTTGTGCTATGAGAAGCTTCATGGCATCTTGTACAGGGTTCTTCCATCTCTTTGGTTGAGGGTACCTATCGCATATTTTGGTGAGCTCGTTGCAATTAATGTATATTTGGTGAGGTGCTGTCCATGATGGCTATGTGTATCGCAGCACCATCCTAAAAATACAGTGCTGTAAAACCAGAAATTTTCTTGTGCATGAAACTTCCACGAATTTCGCGTGGAGCCAGGATCAGCAAAAGTAGAATGGACCCAAAAAGGGTTTTTTTTCTACGCAATGCGTTGAATACCATTACAAAAGTTTCATGCTGTGAAAAGGGCCATGGGCCCCCATTCGCAAAAGCTTCATGCTGCGAGTGTTTCTGGTTATGGTGTAAGTACATACTGTAGGACGAGTCCCGAGTATACTCCGGCAGATGTCTATTGGAAATGCGTGTTGTAGCAAAGTCAGTCCGTCCTCAACGGGTTATAAACAAGAGGTTGACACTCTGCCTAATTGATTATACAGAACCCCTGTGTTTTTGCTTGTTTGTTGGTTTGTTTGTTTGGTTTCATCTTAACTCACGCTTCCTGAAAGATAGATCAAGACCTTAAATTTGCATTTTTGATTCAGGGCATTGTGATGTTGCCATGACATTTTGTAGTAGGTACCAATCCTTTTGCTACAGCATCCCATACCTGCAAATTCTAGTTAGGAGTCATAAGTAGTGGGCATTGCTCCTTGATAAGATATGAAGGCAGACGTACATGTTGACACCCATTTTCATTTCCATGTTTGTTTGAGGCCATGAATCTTGAAAGTTGGAAGAAAATTACCTCGGTGAAAAAAACAAACAAACATATATACTTTTTTCTTTTCAGCTGATTATCCCTGGAAGTGGCACCAGAATATAACTGGGCCCCTCACTTATAAAAACGTGCCCCGGGCCCTGGGTCTAACTGTACAATGGAGCTGTACAGTGACAAGGCCTCCCAATCAACTCACAACAGTGTCGACAAATGCAACAACTTGAAAAAACATGATCCAAAAGGCGTTTGCAAACACGTTTTGATAGTGGGTATTGAAATGGTTTCAAATATGGGAAGGTTGATAAATGCAGCCTGAATCATGGAAAGACTTGCATGGATGATCTGAATTTATGATGCACAACAGAACATAAATTTTTCATTTCACCTTGACTGTAACAATAAAATGTGTGATTGTTAGAATAGATGCCAGGAAAACTTGGAGAAATGTAGAACATTACAGATAAAAGGAAGTATAGTTCTTGTTTGGCATTTTCCCTCATATTCCCTCATGAAAAGCCTGTTATATGGGGAAGGGTTTTAAGAGAATTCATGGTTGCAAATTGATATCGGGTAATGAAATTCGATGGCAATTTTGAGTATGCATATTAAAGACAGTGTCCTTGTCTTTCGCTGCTCCTGCAGACATCATGGCATCAAAGACTTCTTGCTGCAGGCTGACTGGTCATAGTTGGCCTCATCTGACTTTATGAAGTATAGAAAACAAAAACAACTTACACTTCAATTTTCTTTCTTTATTTATTTCTTTTTGAAATCAATTATTAAAAGGGGAAAGAGTTTCCGGTGTAAGGATACATGTTACATCCATGGCAGATTTCATATCAAAAGAGCAATTTTCTTATTCATTTATTTTTTAGTGTATTTAAAGTTTATGTCCATAATAGCACTAGCACAGTCCTTACTGTATGTAGTGGTATATGTTTTTTATGTGAAGGGGTGTATTCTGTATTTTATAGATTTTACGCACCTGGCACATGTAATTTAAGCCGTAAACGTTTACCTGATATCAGAGTGGCCAATGAAAAAAAACCCACAAAAAATATGCTATGATAAGGAAAATTAATAATTATTATTGTTATTGTATGAGTAATTGCAATGACAGTTGTGCCACAGTGTGCCCATTTGATACTCAAAACCAGCATATTTGGTTGACCTTGGGCAAGTGAGGCTTAGCACACTGATATTTTTCCAAAGTATGCACACCAATTTGAAATTATCATTGTGGTTCTTTAAGCACTGGTGAACACACCCGCACAAAGTGGGGAGCTTTATAAATCCATCGAGCATTTCTTTGATGACTGCTTGGAATCTATATGTACTGAATTGCAAATATTCTCAGAAAGTGTGAATTGATGAGGGTGTATTTGTTGCTCTCTCACATCCAAGTTTTCAACCAAAGATATGCTTTAAGTGCTCATAATCTGCTCAATGTCACCCACGTTGCCATCGGTCAACTGCAACCTTACACAACAGTTCAGGATCACTCAAGAAAAGTTGATTTGTTTTTGTATTATGTTCCCCATTTGAGTAGGGATATATTTGTGTGGGACCAAGTGTACCACATGAGATACACGACCTTTTCTATCTCACACCTGTGAAGTCTTGTGAGCCAAAGATCAGATCTTGTGGTCAGTCATGGCATTCTCATGATCGTAGACAATTTTTGAACCATTCCAAAACTTTTCCACGATCAACGCAATCGCCAGAACCAACGTCGAGATCTGATAATTTCTGATACAATCACCACTGTTACTCCATGATTTGGGCCCTGATTTCAACAGCGGCACATATTTGACAGACATTTATAAACAAAAATTCCATGATCAACTAGTAATGGTCCAATCGTGGTGTGGGTAGCGGGTTGCACGACATTGGGAACCCAGCATTAGCTACTCCTGAAATGTTTGGGAAGCTTTTCTCAAAACTGAGTGGAGGCGGCGAACAGACAAGGACACATCATCAGGCAGCATGCTAGGGGTCATCTTCAGTAAAATCAACGGGTGATAATGCGGTGATGGTATACCCGTACAGTTGTAAAATGCAGTCTCCAATCATTTTGCGTCTTGTTGTAGGGTCCTCATGTGACTGTAAATGGGGCATAGAGTTAAAAATCAACCAGTGGGAAAGCAGATATTAAACCTACCCTGCCGGTCACCCTTAATAAACTTTTATCAACATCCAGTGCTTTTTTTTTTTCATTCTTTAAGAGTCTTGTTGCTATTCATAGGATGTGAAGGTCACTACCACTCTAGCCAAATCAGGA
Source organism: Diadema antillarum (assembly GCF_040938485.1). Lineage (NCBI taxonomy): Eukaryota > Metazoa > Echinodermata > Echinoidea > Diadematoida > Diadematidae > Diadema > Diadema antillarum. The sequence continues at coordinate 164,043 of NW_027271966.1, read as the reverse complement.
GAGCAATAAACAAACATCCAGGCACCACAAAATAATGTCCAGGGGGGCATTTCATGAAGCGTTTTGGTCGGATATTTCTCTGACAAACTGTTACAAGCTAGTGAAATCCTTGCATCTGATTGGCTGAGAGCAAATTTGTCCGACAACTTTGTCGGACAAAATGCTTCATGAAATGGCCCCCAGGAGAAAATTTTCAGTGTCTATTCTCTTTGGGGAATGAGGAAGGTTTTGCATAACATTTTCTCTGTTCGTATGACTTCTTTTAATAGGAAGTCGTGTGGTTAGTGTTAGTCACTGCTACACATAGTGTATGTCGTGCTGTGGGAATGGGATGTACATTTTCGCCAGGGTATATATTTGTTTTTTATTGTACATACTCTTTTTTTATCTATTTTTAGCCACACTTTATTTCTGAAAAGAAAAACAAAGGAAAGCACAGGTCCACACTGGGTGACAATAGTTAAAACAGGAATTTGAGTGTACTGTAATGAGGAAGTTGGCACTCCTAAGCCGCACTATAGTCCTGTTGTCAGTTTGCCCTTGTACATTGTATGACACAGATGGGTGGTATTGTACACTAGATCTATCATAGAGCAAACAGCCATGACAATGAAATACTATGGGTTTGGCCTGGGTCAGTGTCTGTGCACACAGAGAATGAGTATGAGTCATGGCAATTTTGAAGTCTTTCCTTGGTCCATTTGCACACATCTGTCTTTGTAGACATGTAGAACTATAAAACGTAGGCCTACACCTGTATCTGATTCTCATTGCTCAAAATGATATTGAAAAGTCTGATTCTCAGTGCTCAAAATATTTTTTGAGAAGTCTGATTCTCAGCGACCAAAATGTTTTTGCATGCGGTTGCATCTGTATGTATGAATTGATGTATATATTACATATTACATTAGCAGAACTTATTAATAATTTCCATGCACTGTGCGTGTGCTCCTAAACATCACAACTGAATAGAAATATCAAGGAGACTTTGTTATTGAACATTACACTGTTTACATGTTATGCAGGTAAACTTTTTTTTCTACTTTGCATACTTTGCACTCTGTCCCTGTGAGGTCCCCCCCCCCCCCCCCACTTCCCACACCATACATATAAACACTTCATGCAACCATCCAAAAGCTAGTCAATAAGATTTCAAGTTCACATGCTGGGAGTTACGCTCTATCGATCATGCATTTCTCTCTCTGAAGGCTCAGATTATGATGGGACAATATTTCTTTGCACTTAACCCTTACAGCACCCAAGTAGCCTCTTGTCTGCACTCATTGGGTATTAAAAAATGTGTGTTTTTCTTCGCCAGGTCCATATCATATCCTTAAAAAAACACACATCCGTGTTTTACCCTGTCCAGCATGTCAGCCAATAAATATGTGTTCAGATCTGTCTTAAAGCCATTCAAAATCATGTGAGATATACTGCTTATTTCATATGATAGAAGTTGGCAATGTAAAGAATCCTTTTTAGGAACTAAAGGGTTAATATGTTGACTGCATATAATTAATAAGAGAGAGGAAAAAACAGTGTTTCCTCTCAAATGATGTGCTGGCCAAGGACAACACTCAATCTAACAATCCTACGCAAGAGAACAACAAACAGAAAAAGTGACACATTACAATTATGAAAAGCATTTTGAGTACTTTGAAGTCAAATATTCCAATACCTGCTTGTAGTGTTGGAATCTCAAACTTGAAAACTTTGTACATACTTGCTTTTGCCTTGTCATGTTTGTACATGCTTGTAAGCACTGCGTGATCCCCAAGCAAGAAAACAAACACAGATTGTATATCGTCGCTGGGGCGACAAGACCTCGTATCTACAAAATGTCAAATGTTCGGAGAGCCAAAAAACATGGCGGCCAAAGCACTATACCGAATGGGACAGCCGTTCCTTTGATGTGCCATGGTGGCTTCATTTTGGGGGTAAGACAACTAGGATTTGGACAGGACATCACTTAACCGATTAATTGACCATAAGTGCAAAAAAGTCATTTTCACCAAAATTGCAGATATAAGGTCTTTTCACCCCAGCGACGATAGGTGATGCTTTGTGAGTGCCCAGTGACTAGTCAGTGCAATCATTACATTGTTCACTGAAGGAAATATCCATGACCATAATATTTAAAGTATTGTTATTTATATCATATGTATATATTGAAAGAATCTATACGTACGTCCTTCAATTTGGGATATTTTGTGGGTATGTGTGGGGGTTTTTTTTTATGTTGAGTGCCATTCCATAGCATCATGATGTTCTTTAAGCAGTAATAAACTTTATCGTTACCCCATTTGCTGGAATCCAACAGGCACCTTTCATTACTTGGCTCATTCCCAGAGGGAATAGTCCAGTAAACATACCATTTTATGAACTGATTGAATGGTGCCAAAGTCTAAAAGCGAATGATCAAAAATATGGCAACGACAAAAAAAAAAAAGGAAAAAACAAACTGAGCATAACATGAATCCAATCAAACTGATTCACGTATTGAAATCACAAACATTGAAGATTTGAGACTCACGAATAATCTTTATTGCAAACATAAACATACTTGTTACATTGTGAGGACTCGGCATACAAGTCACACCTGTATTGGGAAACAAAAGTAATTTAATGCTGGCTTTGTAGGTACAATGCCATATTATGCACAATATCTAATCACCGGTGTAGAATTTTATGTGATATAGCTGTTGAGTACATGAAAGGCATGGATGAATGGACAGAGTTCTGGTTATCATGAATGCTATTGTTACAATGATTTTGCATGGCATTGTATCCATTAATGAGGGTGTTGTATGAAGTTTCAATGGCAGTTATGCCATTTATATAATGTGCCAATATTTTTTCTTTCTCTCATTTGTGAAGGCGTCAGTTCTTTTCTTCTTCTTCTTCTTTTTTTTATTCAAGAGTAAGAATATTCATGTGCCCGCAAAGATTGTGTCTTTATACATGTACATTGTATGTGCACCCATGAGAGATAGATTTCATTCTTGTTTGCTGTTTAACTGTATAATATAACCAAAGAGGTTCGAGAGATGGAGTTACAACTGACTATAATTATTCAATCAGCTGTCAGTTTTCCATGGATGGACAAAAGAATTCCACAGGTGCATTTGTGCCTGTGATGTCACAGTTCGATGCTTTAAGCCGCCATCGTTCTGAGCAATCTGAAGATTCATTTTTAATGCTAACATAATATCGGGTATATGTGCAAAATAGAATATGTGCAAAAGTGTAAATCTGAGCTGTATTTTGTGAAAGTATTTGAAATTTTACCCTCATGGAAAGCCGGTTTTATCACTTTTAACATTATTTCCGCCAAATGAAACTAATATGGTATCATCTTCAAGTATAGTTCTTTATAAATTAATATGTCAGATTAGCATACAGACGCGTACAGTCGAGTAATTTTGATATCTATTTCAGCAATATTTGAGCAATTTCTATTTGCGCACCCCCGTGCCTTTACCTACCGCCCATCGTTTGTAAGTAAGGATAGCGAAAAGTAATTACCATCACAAGGACATATCTTCCTTGGAAAGTGGCTGATGATTATGCAATGAGACACAAGTCAATTATCTTCACATCTGAGCGGCAGATCCAGTTTGACACATACTTCAAATATTTTTGAGTGGCGGCTTCGAGCATGGGATCAAAGCGAATAAGACTGTTGCGACTCCATCTCTTGAACCTCCTTGATATATCTATGCTGGGCACCTCTTCAAGGACTTGTTTCATCAGTTCACCACATTTGTTTCTTTTGCCCAAATTGTAGATCGTAATTCAGACCTCCCAACCATGCTGAAGTTGGAGGAAAGAATCTAAATTTTGACCACTCCCAGCTTTTGTTTTAGTAGAAGTTTACCATTTTTCTTGGTCATTTTACGACACACTCCTATGGAAACTGCTAGTTCTTTCCCACTTTTGAGCCACATCATCCCTATTTTTTCCAGTCAGAAAGGTTGGGAGGTCTGCATAATTTGTTGTGCAGTAGCTTTTCATCAGGTCCTTCAATGTTATTAAAGTTTGATAATAAAAGCTGGAGGAAACAATCGGAGATAAAAACTGAAAAAGGAAGTTGATTCACATCTTTACACTCTAGAGATGTTACTTAGGCTGTGTTTATCTAACTTGAGAGAGAATATCACATTTCTAATGGCATTAAAGAAAGAGTTTTGAAATGCGATTCTCCAAGTATTGCGTTTATCTAACCATTGTACAATCGCGATTCGAGCCTGGGTTGCTGCTTTGCGCAGTTTGACCCGGGAAGTAAAGATCAACTACAACCACCAAATATGCCTTCATCATCTACACACAAATAATGGGTAAAAAAACAACAACAAACAAACGGTACAGGCTTTTCTTTGCAACGGAAGCAGCTGGGAGTTGACCTTGAGATAAATGCATTTCAAACTGGCATTGCGTTTATCTACTCACAGAAAGGCGTTCGTGGTTTCAAATGGGGATCAAATCGGCATTTCTAAATGCATTCGAAAACAAGGTTGCATTTATCTAATGCCAGCAAATGCCTTAAATGCGTTCAGGATCATGATTCTGCCTTATGAAATTTTTAGATAAATGCACCCTGAGAGTCTGAACATCACTTTGTGTCACAAAGCATGAAGAATGAGCGTGATGTCAACTTTGAAATGTATGACCAGGATCTAGATGGGAGTAATGTCCTCCGAGCTGACACGACTGAAGATTTATTCCACCGAGAAAGTGCAGATGTTTGGCTAGCAGTTTTATGGCTAATTGTTCGGTAGTCATTTCTAATTGATCCAACAGTCAGCCGGAGACACATACTCTCGAAGCAAGAACACAGGTATACCCCATCAGTTGTCATAATCAATCTCCGGATGTGAAACGGTCCTGCCTCAAGCACCGGTAGTGTTAAATCCTTTAGTGATGCGGGATCCATGTTAACTCTTCTATGTATGAAACCAACTGATTAACATACAGTACCCTAGATTCATCAGAGGTAAATGACCTGCCATCATTCGAAAACGATTTAAAACACTCCCCATCTCTACCTTTTCGTGCTGCAGACTGGGTACAAGTATGTGTAATTCAGTGGCCCTTGATTGATGGGGGAGGGGGAGGGAAACAAGTTTGTCCTGTTTGATATTCATTATGTTCATATATGTATGCACAATGTCAATAGGAGTTTTGGATGGTAGACCCGAGAGGGATATTAAAACAGAAAGTAACTATCATCTGCAAACATTGCAAATTATGTATTCTTTGCTGTCACTGGCTATCATAATAATTCATCATTCTTCTCCCCTCCTCCTCCTTTTCCACTTCCTCCTCCTCCTTCTCCTCCTTCTTAACACTGTCTGGGGAAGACAGGCAGCAGTAGGTACATGAATCATCTCACAACGTGGTGACAGTGAGCTGACAAAGTGTTTGGACAGCTCCTGAAAAGAGTGGGGGGAGGGGGGAGTGGGGATGGTGTGAGATGGTTACGGACTGTCCATCCTGATGAGGCCGATCCTCCAGGGCTCTCGCTCTTGGATTTGAACCTCGTTGCCTTTGCGACTCAGATTCCATCCCTCTGTTTCATGAGGATCCTTGGAACGCTGTGCATACCAGAGTGTGATTGAGTACAGGCAGGAGACGAGGACAGCTGCTGCTTTTTTTATGTCCTCTTATTTGCGCTGGTCTTGAATGAATTAATTATCTCTGAAACAACTCATTGAGAGAGCTGTCAACTCATATATTTTTATGACATTCACTGTGTTTGAGTTGTTAGTTTGGGGGCTTTGTAAGTCCTGTCCTCATTGTGGTGGGGGGGGGGGGGACCTCAGAAAGTATGTTGATCTGTAGTTTATACCACACTTCCATCAATGAGTTTTTTGGACTGCTAGAAATGACCTATCATTAATGAGCAAGACAGTGCCTTTGGTGGAGTTATTTAGGTTATCCATTTTCTGCCTCAAATGACAGTTAAAAGCCAAGTAGGATTTATGGAAAGATTTCATGCGTTATACAACAAAGCAAGATATTTTCGCGGTATGAAATGTTCACGAATTGGAGCTGACGACCAATTTCGCAGCATGAAATCTTCTCGAATTGCCACTGGCATTCAATACATTAGTGTAGACAAGAAATTTCATGTGCATTTTGATTGTGTGCATCTAGTCTCTTGCAAAATTAAAATACTTGCAAATATATCTGTGTGTTTTTTATAGTATTTGTTACCAAGCAGCTTGTTCATTTGATACCCTCTTTTGCAGTATTCATATCATTGTGACTCAATTTCATCACAGAATTGACGAATGATTAATGTTGAGGATAACAGTTTAATTATCTCACATTGGTTTGTGCCCTGTGATAAGTTTCACAGTAAAATGAATGTGTTTGCTACATTATACTGACAGTAGCAATAGAATGAATTGTTTAATGAATGGTTTAGTGGCATTTTGGTTTTGGTCACAGATATCTGATATGAACAGCATGATTCTCTAAACTTTTAAAGGCTTTAATGATCCACTTGAGAGCAAACTTAAACATTTCTCCTGTTTGTTTTTGTACTTGAAATTGAGCCACATAGTATCAAACAGCATCTCCATGTGGAGCTCTCAATTTTAGTTTTGCCTCAAGTGACAGAAAAAAGAGCCAATAAGCTTTCATATCTGACATTCCTTGTTTGGAAGTGTGTTTAATTGATTGAATACTGACTTTCTGTTTCTGTTTTTATGTTAAACAGACAGATTTCTCTTTACTTCCTAACACAATTTCACATATACATATGTATTAAAGGGAAGCTGTTTGTGGTTTGTTTTACAGTACACTGATTTTTTTTTCAGTTCCTGTACTTTTCTCAGGGGCTTAAAGCATCTGCATAGAATTGGTAATTCAGATGTGTGTGTGTATGTGTGTTTGTGTTTTAGAAAAGAAGAGTATTTAGTTCAATGGAAAAATGCCAAAATTTCCATGATTCCAACAAAGCTTCAAAAATTCTTCATATCCCAGAAGTAATAGAACTTTAAGGGCTGTTCATGTGTAGGTGGAACCAGGGCAGTCTATTCTAACATTACATTGATTTGATTGTCACTCCTACCCAACTGCAAATTTTGAGGGGTTGTGATTTTAGGCTCCCAATAGGAAGAATAGGCAATGTAGTAAAAATAAAAAGAGCAATAAATAAGGATAGATGAATAAAAGGATAATAACTGTCTGTGGCATGACAATAACTCACCACATATCAAAAGTAGAAAGAAAAGCCTGAAAATTTGTAAGTGAAAATGCTTTGTTCATTTATAGGCAGAGCTAATTCAAATTTAACCCCATCCACTGTTACTCCACATTGCAGAGACTTCTGAAATAGTATTTGGAACTTGGTATGTCATGATACAATTGCAAGAAACTTGGTCTTGGTTTGACTACTGTATACTCTTCAAGAGGTGTTAAAAAAAAACTGTTGACATGCGATGTCATGTGAAGATTCCATATGCATTTAGATTTTGCAATATTTCCCAGAGTAGAGTGTTAAAAGTGAGATGTTCTGCCCACCACCCTATTCCCACCATTTCTGAACTCCTTTCCTATATTTTGCAAACCATGGTCATTTCCTTCAAATTAGTGTCCATTCGCTATATGGCGTGAGACATTGGTAGCCATGAAGGAGCATGAAGGACATACTACAAAGGTGCCTTGATTAGAAAAAAAAAAAACAACAACAAAGAGAAAGCACTTCTACTTTTTTAGCATTACTGCTAGTCTTCATTCCAGCATCTGCATTCGCACTGACAAAATCCCTCTCACTTATCTTTTAAGGGGGATTGAAAGTTTGATGATACCAGCACAAACTGGATAATGTTTATTGTGTGGCTACTAAACTTCTTGAATGATAAGAAAGCATTCATTTTTTTATTCATAATTGATTTGGACGAGGTCAAATAAGTGCAGTTACCCTGGCAGGGCAGGTATATTAAAAAAACCAAAAAAACAAACACATACAAAACATAAATGATTTGTTTAAAGGTGAATTTCACCTCAACAGGCTCATTGTGCTGTCAGTGAATTATATGAAAGTCTCAGAATATGCAGCTGTTTTCATTAAGTGACTTTTTTAATACTTTTTCTTGAGTAAGATTTTCTCTTCCTTTTTGGGCTTTTCTGAGAGCCATACTCAAAATAGTCTCTTAGTGGTTGGAGGTCTATGCTAAACACTCACTGTCAGTAATTACACCCCAGCATTATTATGTTAGACTTTATATACAATTGTATCATTACTTTATACCCCTTTGTACCATTATTCATTACTTCAATGTACCATTATATACTTCTGTGTATCATCACAGTATACTATGTGCAGGCCCGTTGTCATGGCGATAATATCACAACATTAAAGATGACGGTTTTGGGCTTTCCGTTCACTCAGTAACAAAATACTGCATTTCAAGTTATGGCACAAGAGAAAAATGTCGAGTGTTTTGCACACAGGTGTGTGATGTGATTGGGCAAGGTCATCTCCTGCATTGTAATGACTATAATGACCCAAGGATATCCTGGCTGGCTAGCTGCTGTGGATGTGGGAGGTATGAATAGAAGTTGTGACAGATATTGAGATATATAATCTTGGTGAGCATTCTCGTCACGCGTCATCACATCAAATATTGTGTAAAGTTGTAAAAACTTGCACTCCCATGAGCACACATTCTAACAGTTCGAACAAGTGGCAACTTAAGTGGCTCAATTGGTGCAGTTGCCCATCAGCTTTCTACAAAGTAGGGCAATTTTCAACTCTTGTCATCTTTTACTGGGGTGTGAATGGCTCTCATTTCTGTGTTTTGAGATAGGGAATATATGGTGCACTCATGTAGGTTGTATCTTTTCATGAAGGGCCACAGGTAACAAAGCTGCAGAGACACAAAATTGCACTTTGGCTAGAAGCTGTTGGAGGTTGTTCAGCTGCTGCACTATTTCTGGGAGCAAAAACAAGGAGACATTAAATGGAATATAAGTGCCAAAGGAAGATTGTAGATAAGGTATTATACATGTCTAAACATAGATGTAACATAATGCAGTAACCTGTGTTCTGAAAGGGTAAAAAGTGATCAACCTGCAGAAAATGTGTTCAAAATTAAAATTGAGTTATGAAAATTAAAGTACTGAATTTCTCAGAGAAAGTTGACCGAAAATATAAACAATGATGACGTGAAAACTGTAAGTTATTCAACTCTCACTTCATTTCTATGACACTTAAAAAAAAAAAAAAAAAAAAAACTCGCACTGTCATCTAATATGACTGTGAAGCCACACATGACACACACACATACAAGACACACATACACAAATTATTTCCATTGCAGTTGTCATAGATGCCGAAATGTTGTCATTGTTAAGAATCTGTCAGAACATTCACATTGGAGCATCTTGGGATAGATTTTGATTACAGCAGTTGAAAGTTCATATATCATAAAGATTTTGAAACCATATTTTTTCAAACAGCACCAACATTAATTACCCAACAATTTAAGATGACTGTTTCTTGCTCTCAAGAATCAAAACTTATTTTATATCTCATCAAGATTTTTAAGTAATATCATAATCTTCTGTGTTTTATGATCAGTTTATGCTGTTGTATGCAGCTGTGAAGGATTTTACGTTTTCCTTATGTTTGTTCAAATCACATAGCATAAAACATTTATTGGATTTTTTTTGGAGAAATAGAAATCAAATCAAATTGATTGCTGTCTGTAAGAAGGAAAAAAGAATAAGATGGATAAATGACATTTAAAAGATGTAGTGATTAAAGAGGTCTCCATAATCAGTGTCACAGACACTTGATTCTCTGATGACTATTTTAAAGTACATTGTATACTGTAAAACCAGAAATGTTTGCATGCATTTTAATTTTGCAAATTTCATGAGAGCCAAAATTTGTGAGATTAAAATGAACACGAAAGTTCTTGTCTACACTATATGCATTGAATGCCAGTGGCAGTTCGTGAAAATTTCCTGCTGAGAAAAAGCCCATCGGCTCCAATTCACAAAAATTTCACGCTGTGAAAATATCTCGCTTTAGGCTTACAGTACGTTAGGGTCATTGATGGCATGTCTAATTGACATAAATGTGGATGAAATTCAAATAGTTATTTATTTTGTGGATCCTTGTGGGACTTTCTTCAATTTTCCACTTTGTCAATTTCCTTCTTTCGTTCCATTCATATTCATTAAAAGCCGTTATCTCTTCGGTAAATTCCCCTTTTTTTAGTAATCAGCAAAGCTTCAAACTTCAAACCAGGATGTGTACGCTGTGTATGTATCATGCCTGATCACGTGACATTTGTGATTTGTTTGGGTTCCCCCTGGCTGGGTTTGCTTTGCAAGAGTTGGTCGCTGTCCAAAGACCAAAGGGAAGAAAAGTTTACCCCCTATAAAAATGTTCTTCAGTGTTGACAGAATGATATAATGACCTATAAATAGCCATAGAGCTGTCGTATTTAAGCTGGCTCAACAAACTTGGATGAAGTCAGACCTTAAAATGAACACCAGGGGAGTGAGTTCTTGGAGAAGGGATCAACATTCAATGTCTTAAAGAATACTTCCTCTTCACTTCTGAGATAAGGGATATTCAAACATTGTCCAAGACCTCAAAAAAGTAAACAATCAAAGATAGATGAGAAATTGTGATGTAATGGCAATATTACCATAACCTCCTTTTCCCTTGAAATATAACTACCCTGAAGGGTTAACACATTGTGCACTCAGTTTCTGTTAGTTGTGAGTTCAAGTTTGAGAGGTGTAAAATTAAATGAAAGTGACAGAGTTTTATACCAGATACTCACATTATGAAAGCACTACTAGCCAATGTCACACAGAAAGAATCACACTCTCGTATTGAAACAGACATCACTGAAACTCGTAACTATTTCCAAAAAAGTTTTATTCATTCTTTTGGGCTCAGAGAATCTATGCTTGGATTTTTTTTATTGACAGCAGAAATTGCCTTTAATTTAATTCTGCTGTTTTCTTGAGTACATTAGACAGGTTTGTTTTGGGGACTAAGATGCCATTAAAGAACGCCATGTTCATATTGAGTTTCATAATTCAATTGGAGTAAATTAACTGGGGAAGAGAAATGAATACGAAACAAAACAACAGTTTTATAAAAGACAGACATAAAATGAAAGAGTTATTGGATTTAAGAAAAAAAAATGTTCTCACACAGTGATATCACATGCTGTCATATATTTAGAAGATAAGAAATGTATCTATTCCAAGAGATGGTAATGCCACTGCTCCTACTATCTTAACCCGGTGAGGATGACTCCCTAGTATGCTCGGGCAAGCTTCTATATGGGAAATGCGTGTTGTAGCAGAATCAAACCGTCCTCATCGGGTTAAAGTGCATGACATCTTGGGTTTGAGTACTTTTTGTTTTGTTTTTTGAGTTTGTTTTTTTTTTGAAGGGGAAGGAATGGCACTAGGTTAATAGAGATGGAATGAGAGGTTTTCCTTCCTCAACAACGTTTCATTTCTTTGGTATTGTCCGGCATGCAGATAACCATGCATCTCGCTTGCAGCCCCTTCAAATCGTAAGACTCTTGGAGAATTTCATGTATACATCCCTCAATTTGGCATCATGTTCTTCCACACACCTTTTCAGCTTTGGGAATGAAAAGTGTATTTCTTCCTAAAAAAAAAAAGAAGAGTTTTCAGCAACATTTAGGAAAGGAAATTATATAATGACAAATAAAGAGATAATCCTTACTATCTGTGAAACATTTATTCAGATGTTTGTTTCCAATTCAATTCAAAACAAATTTAGTCGTCAATTTATGTCAATTTGTTGAAATCCAATAACTCTTTCATTTTATGTCTGCCTGTCATAAAACTAATGTCTTTTTGCTTTGTTTCATTTCTACTCTCCCCCAAATAATCAAACCAAAATCATTTATGAAAGTCAGTTTGAACATAAAAGTATCATAATCCCCACCCAACCAGTCTAATACACTCAGCAAAACAAAATGATTAAGATAAGGGGAAATTCTATTGTCATTACAAAATTCAAAGTACGTATTGATTCTCTCTGCCCAAAAGAAGGGATAAAACCTTTCTTGGAAAGGTTTGAGTTTCATTGATGTTGACAAAAATAGAATTTGTGTCCTTCTGTCTGACATTGCCTTGTATTACTTTCATCACATGAGTATCTGGTATAAAACTCTGTTTACTAAGAATACTCTTGGGGAAAAGGCTCTTCTGAAACTGAACTTTAAAGTTTGGTGTGAGGTTTGTTTGTTTTGAGGGGTTTTTTTTTCTTCTTTTTAGAACTACAGTACAACTCTAACAGCCTTGCATGTGTGTATTGTTTGCATAAACAAATGGCCTTTATGTTGTTCAGTGATAATCTTTTAAACAGAGAAAATGCAAATAAATTGGATAATGTCAAAGAGATATGTACAGCATCATAATCTTCAACAAGGAGGTGAGCCTGTTATATTAAATACATGTCAGCATATTATCCTGTTGCCGTGTTGTCTGAAATAGGAAATAAATTGTTGAAATTGAAGTAGGAAATAAATTTGGTTTGAACCCGCATACTATTTCCTTGGTGCATCAAACAGACGAGACCCTGTGGTCTTGTATCGACCTCTTACAGCGTACCATGAGGGCGATATTGCCGGCATGATTCAATCTCGTGGGATGTCGCTTCCAATAAAAGCAGTGAGACAGGAGAAATTGATCAGTGAAAACATCCGGCAAAAATCAGAGGAAAAATGTGAAGGCCATACATGGGGACATTTTAATATTGAATTTGTAGACAAGGAAACCCAGCCATGCTTTCTTGGTACATTTGTATCAGCAACTGTCGTCTCTATGATTATCACAATGACTTCAATTCTATCAACAGATCCTAAAAGAACTCCTTGAATATGATTGCGATCATCAGTTAAAAATATTATTACGAGGTCAAGGGAAAAGCGTGAGCATTCACAAATCTCACTGTGCTCCAAGAAGTACTTGATGAAGTTCAATCAAGTTTGCCAGATCCTGAGATGTACTGAGACAAATTTATTCACATGATTTGTGTGAAATACTGCAAAACAAGGAACGCTCATGTGCATTTTTTTAATATCGCAAATTTCTTGAGAGCCCAAATATGCAAACTTGAAATGTACGAGAAAGTTCTTGTCTGCACTATATGCATTGAATACCAGTGACAATACAAAAATTTCATACTGCAAGAAAAGGCCATTGGCTTCAATTCATGAAAATTTCTGTATTTTGATTGTTCCCACATTCACATAGGACCCCACATTGCGGGGACATTCATTAGAGATCTTATCGTTTACACGACTGACCATCCACACTGCTACTGTCCCCGAGCGGTGGGGGCAATCTTGGCTTGGGGCGAGCCTTGCCACATGAAACCAGACTTTGCGCCTGCGCACATTTGATAGGTGCAGCTGGGCGCTATCAATTACGGCCCAAGGTCACTCTCCCCTCCAAATTTTGTCTCCACTTTTAGAGTATGTGTTCAACTTTATGTGCTTACAATGTGTCAAAGGCTATACGATTTCTGAACATTGCATATATGCATCTTGCGCATTGTGTTTCTTTTGCATCAGTGATCCAGGATAACATTTCTCTTTTATCTCTCTCTCTCTCTCTCTTCTCACAGACCTCTACCAATGCTGCCCACATCCATGCCACCTGCGCCCTCGTCCCCTTCCCATGGTGCATTGGGAGTATTGCCAGGCAGTGTGCAACCTCCGCCCAGGAGCAAGCCAGCTCTTACCGTTAATATACCAACGCAAGGTGAGTCCTCCACCCAGCCGTGCCCTAAGCCTGTCTGTATTTTTGGTGTTGCCGTGTTGAGACCCCTTCATTATCTCTGCCAGTACCACTGGTGACTTATTCTGACGAATAAGCTCCTAATATCATTGCATCTGATTGGCCAAGAGCAAATTTGTCCCCCCCCAAAAAAAAAAAAAATCCAACAAAATGCTTCGTGAAATGCCCCCCTTGTCACCGTTTCATGAATAAGAAAGTTGTCAGCCCTGACAAACTGTTCCCCAATGGTTTTTGACCAATATGACTCTCAATGAAGCACATTGTGATGAATCTTAGAGGCAGAAGTAGATGATGGTTTGAGGAGTATGACAATGTGAGTTTTTCCTCCTATCTGGCAGGTGCAGCTTTTCAAGCAGTTTCTTTTTTTTTTCTTCGTGACCGAGGAAGCCTCAACTTGTACACCATCAGTGCAGGAGAGGCATACGTTACCTCTCGGAAGGCTGATCTGTCAGTAGCGTTGCCAATTTTAGTCCCTCGCGAGCCCGATCCCCATGATGCAACATTGGCTGCCTCTTGTCCTGGGAAAAACAAAACAAAAACAAAAACAAAAAAAACCCCCGACTACAAACAAAACAAACAAATAAGAACCTGAGCGCAGAGAGGATGTGCAGATGATGGAATTCAAATCCTATTCATGAAAGGCATCCTGCTGTCTAAGATGAGAATCAACTTATCCGCATCACTCAAGTGGCAGGCAAAAAAACAACAACAACAAGTCATTTCCTTCCTAGAAGGTCAAGAGGTATTCATAGAAAGGTCTTTTTTCCTATTTTTTTTTAATCCTTCTCCGTGATTCTCCAAGAGGCACAGGTAACGTGCAGGTTAACAAGTGGCATGACGAGGATCAAATTAACTCCGGATAGATGAATTTGGAGGAGCACTCCAAAAGGCTTGTAAGCCTAGAAACATGCTGCTCCCTGGCACTGGAGAGTTAATGCGATGTGAGGCGGGAATGACTGTCCGGAAGTACTTGACATTTTCCAAGAATGATGAAGACATTGTCAAAGTTTTTCTCTTTTTCTCTTCTTTTTTTTCTTTTTCAGTGTTCATCTACATGGAAACTTTTCCTCAAGTAGAAAACTGGGAATGAACAGAATTCTTGTACAGAGGACGAATGAATCTTGGAGCAATCAAGATATTGCCACAGCATTTTCAGTTTTGCCCTGGACATGAAAACTTTTCAAATAGAGAACAGAAATGAAGTTTCCCTGCCAAGAGGTCAAGTGACTTACAAGTTTTATATTAAATGATGGAGGTTATTGTAAAGCAAGACATTTTTGCCGCATGAAATTTTCGTGATTTGATGATTATGGCCTTTTTCTTGGCATGACATTTTCATGAATTTCCACTGACATTCAATGCATTATACCGTATGTCCTCCCCCCCCCCCAAAAAAAAAAATAAAATAAAATAAAAAAATACAATGGGACCCTCCTCGATGATGGCCTTAAACATAGTGAATCAACCCAAATGCAGTGTACAATTTCAGAGTATGAAACTTTAGCTTATTACCCACGTCTTGCAGAAAACCTCCTCCAATTTGCTTCAGTGGTCAAAGAGAAATGAGGATCATCGTAGAGCACGTCAGGGATCCCTTTAAACCTCCAAGTTCTGTCCATCGTATTCACACATTAATATGCAGTTCCAAGAGCAGCCAAGTGCTAAACTTGGAAAAAAAAAGCAACAACAACAACTACATGTATGAGGAGCAACTGGGTGCTTGCTGTCAGCTGACAGAACAATTTTGCAATATGATAAGATAGCCCAGGTTTTTATGCCTCTAATTACTGAACCTCGAGTGAAAAATATCTATTTCAAGTCAATTCATTGTATTCCATCGAACACAAGGTGATACATCAGAAAAAAATAAACCAGTAAAAAAGTACACAAGGTATAAAGTATAGTACAAAGTAAATGTACAAATGAATGTATATTGGATGAAAAGCAATACGTACGTACTTGCAGGAATGACATTAACCCATTGAGGACGAGTCCCAAGTATACTCGGGCAAGGGTCTATGGGAAATGGGTGTTAGTAGCAAAATCAACCCATCCTCAACGGGTTAAGAGGTAAATAAAACGATGGGAACAAAAATCTAGAAAATATACCACAAGGGCAAGGACGATGCTTCGCCTTTGCATATCAGGGGAAATTTTGTGGAAATTAGGCTAATTATCCTGGTGATATTTGCAACTTTACTACCTGATAAGCCTCTTTTTTTATGATGTAGCATCAGAAAGAGGGTCTTAGAAAGAAATTTGATGTAGTCTTTCCTGGCAATACTTTGAGCCACAGAAGACCTATACCTCGATGAATATGTTTAAATTTCCACGAGCCCCCCCCCCCCCAAAAAAAAAAACCCCAACAACAACAACCCAGTTTTGTTTTGTTTGAAGCCGTCTCAAGACTGGAAGTCTGGGGGAGTAAGACGAGATTTGGTAATGGCCATTTTCTCAGTTGAACTCAGCTATGGTGCATCGTGGCCATGAATACTTCATTACTTGTTGATCCTGCCTGGGATTATTCGGGCTTTACGGAGAGACGAACTCAGTTACAAAGGAGTTCAAAACTGTCCATTTGTAGGGGAGCTGTTCATTGCATGGAGAGAGCAATGACTTCTCTTCCTCTCCTTTACTACCAGATCAGTGCAGTGGGATCAGGTAAAGTGACGCTGAAGTTTGCCCCCCTCGCCCGTTTGGTGCATTCACGGTTACATTGAAATACAGGGGTGTACAGTGCATTATTTCGCGTTTTAATTTGTAATGTGAATAGAAGTACACCACGAAATACACCATTAGATTCTGTACGAGCTGAAATTTTCACAGTTGTTTTATTTTCGCGAATTTGCGAATCGCCCTTGAACCGCAAAAATAACAACACACGAAAAAAACAATGCGTAAATAACTATTTTTGTAAAGTTCAGTTAGACCCTCGCAACCGCGAAATCAACAACATGCGAAAATGTCCTCCAAGTAGAAATTTGCGAAAATATCTGTATGCGAAAATTTCAGCTCGTACAGTATATGATGGTATTTAGAAACGTACTTCAAACTTGACACATAATCTGCATGCGTGGTGTGAGTTTAAATGGGTGTTAGGAAATACCAAGGATCATAAAATACTGTAAAAGTGGAAATTTTCGCGGTGTTCAAATTTTCGCGCATTTCGCGCAACCAGAAACTAGCGCGAAAATAAAAGCACGTGAATATTTTTGCTTGCCATATGTGCCTGTGCGTGATGTCTTGATTCCGCGGAATTAAAAACACGCGAAACTCTTCCGACCCGGCCAAGCGCGAAAAAATTAGTCACGCAAAAATATCCACTTTTACAGTAGTGTATTTCTCACATGATTTGACACACTTGCTGCCTTCCCAAGGAGGTACACATGTGCATGTGCAGCGCTTATATTGGAGATGTGTACTTTCGGCTCAGGAATACCATGGTATTTCATGAATGCGATCAGTAACGAATGAATTACCGTGGCATCTATTTACTCTGATACATGTATTTCCCCAATGAGAATAGTGCCAACAGATTACCATGGTGATAAACAAATAAATCCCACAGTAGTGTAAATGTGAATGCAACAGGTTTTACATCCCTTTCATGACAAGGTCTTACACTATTTGTGTGAATGTGACTGTCACACTGGCCATTTAATATCACTCGTAAAATCCAGCTCAAGTTCCATTCAGTGGCTTCAGCAATGCTGTGAATGTTGTTTGTATGTAGCACACCTCTCCAAGGAATGGGACCATGGTGGTAGGACTGTTTTCACACGGGCTGAGAATCGTAATTGTAATGCTGAATTACAATTATGATTGAAATTACAATTGCAATTATTATCGTCCATTTACATGATTAAGGAAGGCTTTGCGGTTTCTGCGGTTTTGAATTTCAAAGTAAGGAGGGGAGGTGTGGCTTCCTGTAGAGTTTCAGTCAATCGTTCATGAGCGGTGAAAGTAGCATGTGCTGTGACTGCATTGAAAGCATTTGAGGAGCACAATATTTCTGCGAAAGTGGTTGAAAGGTCAACAAAAGCTCCACCCAAAAGACATGATTTGGAAGTCAATCCGTACGCACGACTGTTTCGTTCCTTAATTCTGGCAAATTGTGATCGGAAAATACCTCCAGACTATCATTTGAAACATGATTGGAATTACGATTCAAATCGCCCCCCGCAATTCCAGTTTGCATTCACACAGCGAAAATGCGTAATTTGAATCAGGATTCTAGAACACACTCCCGGTATGTATGAAAGCAGTCTTAGCATTTGTCCCTTCTATATCTGGTCAGAGGCAGAATCCTTCCCGATACCGTCTCGGGGTCACACGTTTTAGACCATCACACAGGGGAGATTGCTTTTGTTTACAGGTCTTCAAACCAAGAAGCTATATTATTTTAAATACATACTTCAGATGTGAGCATAGTTCAAGTATTTGGATTTTTATCTGAATGACCAGACAATGAAATTCTGAGATTCAAGGGAACTTGATATGAATTATTTGTCAGAGGGTTAAATAGGCTTGAGACATCGAATTGTGTGTCATGGTATCAAACTCAGTGCTAAGTATATCTGTGGAACCATTTTTTTTTCTTTTTAATGAGCGCAAAATTGAAAGCCTGTATCTCCTTGATGTGATGCTACAGTTGCAGTAGATATTGTTTTGTTCACATAGAAAGGGAATGAATATTTCCAGACAGTAGCAGTTACTGTTGGCATGGCATTCAAGCCTCCGTAAATGTAGGGTATATGCCAAGTTGCAAATGTAATATGTTCCCCCAAAATTCAATTCAATTGCGATTACAAATGAAAAGGCTTGCAGCCTCTGTATTACAGTCCATTGGTCAGAATGAATTATAGAGATTGTTGTGTCAAGTAGACTGATTACCAAATGAAATTACCCAGTCTCTTTACCTATTTCCTTCATGTAACACTGATATTTCCAAGATACATGTATATTTAAGATGGCCTTGTTTTGCTTTGTTCTGTTTTGTTTCCAGTCATATCAACCAATGGTGCCTCAAAAAGCCCCCAGACCCCCGAGACATCCACAGGGGGTCACTCCTCCAGTCGCGACCCCTCGCCTCCGGCCACCCCGCCCCCGCAGGTTCCACCCAGGCGGCACCTCGAGCTCAGCAGGACCAGGTCCCTCAACAATGACCAGGAGCCGATGGCCCAGAGGATAGGTGAGAGGAATAGTTGACGGGCACTGCATCTCTTCTCATAGATAGAGCCATTGGCCCAAATTCGCAAAGGTGGTCTAAATTTGGACCATGGTTTAAATCCAGACCATGGACTGAAGTAAGTGTGAAATAGCAGTACCCATGACGTGCGCGTATCAGTGCGCATTTGGTACTGGATGTCTGTTGGTATATGCAATCTGTCTATCGTACGACTGTATTTATGCAGAAGAATTTCGCACGGACCATGGTCCCTATTTAAACCACCTTCATAAATTCGGGCCATTATGTTATGGGTCAGTGATCAAGACTGTGGACTGTCAATCATGACGTACCTGGTTTGAGTCCCCCTTGGCAGCAAAGGTTGTGCCCACCGATCTCTAAAGGAGGTATTGGGATATCTCATCGTGAATATCTCAAGTAAACCACCCCTCTCAGCCATGGACCAAGGAAGTCCCATCTGCATGTGGAAAATAATCTTCTAGCAAACAGACCTGGCAAAAACTGCTTATCCAATAGTGGCCCGCCAGTGGAGTACTAGTAAAATGGAGTCAAAAGGGGTTTGAGTTTCAATGCTAGCAGAATCTTTGTCAGAGGCAGAATGACTAGTAATCTTTAGAATAATCTTGGTACACTTTATTTTAATAAATTCCAGATATGAGCTTTCTTTTTTCATTTATTTATTTATTTATTTATTTATTTATTCTTTTATTTATTTATTTACTTATTCATTCATTCATTCACTTATTTATTTATTACTTATTTATTTACTTATTTATTCATTTAGTCATTTACTTTTTTACTTATCTGTTTATTTATTTATTTATCTAACTATCTATCTATCTATTTATCTATCTATTTATTCATTCATTCATACATACAATTCTAATGTTATGAGATGAGAGGGCTAAGAGATAACAGTGTAGTGGAGGAGCTGCTTGGGCTCACTGGAGAAGACGACTTGTTTGCAGTCCTTCCAGATGCTTGGCATGGCATTTTGTCCTTGTCCCTTCTTCTTCTTCTTCTTCTTCATCTTCTTTCTTCTCCTCCCCCTCGTCCTCTTTCTCCGTCTCCTTCTTCTTCTTTGTCACCATCATCATCATCTTCTCCTTCATCTTCTTTTTCTTCTTCTTCTTCTTCTTCAAGGAAAGTAGTGCTTCACAAATCTGACAATTATGCCTTCAAGGGGTTTTAAATTTGTCGAGCCTCGTGGGTGCTTGCTCATTCCGCATTTAATCACTGTCCTTAGTCGCCATGTCAAATAATTCCAAACTGTATCCAGATGCTTGGTAGATGCTGCATATTTCTGAAACGGATGAACCCAAGCGAGATGAAATCCTTGAGGACCAAGGGGCTCATTGAAAGCAAGTTTTTTTAGACTGTTATTAGAAGTTTTTTTTTTTTTAATGCACATAAATAGTATTGTCGAGTCAAAGCATCAGTGTTTTCTTAATAGCCCAGCGAAGATAAAGTACACTTCGTGTGAAATTGGCTGCATCAAGTTGACTCAGGATTCCTTATTTTGAAAAAGTATGTACATAGTTCTATATCACATCACTGTCCTGTAATGTGCTGCAGTGAGGTAAAATTCCTTTTGACATCATGCAAAGAGTGCACCATGAAGTCTTCTAGTCAATATTGATATCAGCTTTGAATCAGTTGTAACGCTGAGCTACGTTTGTGTGTGTGTGTGTGGGGGGGGGGGGGGGACTCAGGATAAAATCAGTCATCAGGAGTAATTCAGAAAATTTGACTTTTTTTATCTAGTTAAATGACTATTCCTATTCAGGAAACTTGTTGCAAAGACTGTCATGCTCTGAAGGCCTCACAGGCCGCTATTTTGGCCGTGAAAGTGAATAGTAGGAAATCGAGAAAAATTATTGGAAATTGAGCATCAGCGGAAATAGTGTCATATCCCGTGAAATGTGTGAAGTACAACATTATTTCACAAAGTCAGATTATGCATTGTAGCTCACAATGCAGGTGATAGTTCGAGGCACCTTTCCTTAATATGTTTTGTCTCATAAAGATTGTGTAGAGAATGACATGGATTCTAAGAATGGTTTGCGGAATGAAACCTAGCGTTCTTGATAGCAACATCCTCTTTCAGTTTTATTGGTTTGATAAGAATGGATGTCTTCCCTTGTACAACAAGGTAGGCAAGTTATAAAAAGGAAGCAATTAGAAGAACATAAACCAGAATCCGCTTGTGAAAATCAAATTATGCAAACAAGTCTGTGTGTCCCCGAGTACTAGTATCTTTTGCGGTGATGTATCATTGAGATACACTCTCTTCCAACTGTCCCGAGTAGACTCAGTTACATCACTGTGTGTTCCAACTTTAGTTTGAAAAGTTTCAGTTGCCTTAAATGGAACTGGGATCCATTCCAGGACTGCTATGGCCTCATGCTTTGCAGAAATAGTAGCTCCGGTAGACCACAGAGCAAAAAAAAAAAAAATGATACAATATCCTTCAGTGAATTATCCATCCAGATTTTGTTTCTCCACCATCTAAACTCAAGGGAGAAATGAACCGACAACAACAACATCAGCAAAAATGATTGTGTATTTTGCAAGGAATGGAGGATTTCAAGGTGGCGTGCTTACATTGCCTTAGTGCCATTTTGGGGAGCTACTGTAAAACGAGAAATTTTCGCTTGCATTTTAATTTCGCGAATTTCGCGAGCGCCAAAATTCGCGAAATTAAAATGCACGCGAAAGTTTTTGTCTACACTACATGCATTGAACACCAGTGGCAATTCGCGAAAATTTCATGCCGCGAAAAAGGCTGTCAGCTCCAATTCGCGAAAATTTCATGCCGCGAATATATCATGTTTTACAGTATGCTGGGATTTAGTTACGCTTGCGTATAAAGTGCTCTGCACAAGCAAAGAGCAAAAAACACCCAAACAAACGTGCAAGCAGTAATATGACTATAGTAGTCGGGGTATTCATTTGCCAAGGTAGTTTCAGTTTATTCTCATGGTATTGACCGGGAAATGGGGGAGGGGAAGGGGAGGGGGAAGTCTTATTCAAAGTTTGTTGACTCTTTCACACTCATCGCATATCATTTTGAAAGAAAGTGAGAGAGATTCTTCTCATACACATTTAAAACACACATACACACACACACACACACACACACACACACACACACACACAATGAGAAAGAGAAGGATAAAATCAAACAGCTTTATAGTCTATCTTGTTTTCAATTAGTATTATATTACCCCGCTCCCTTTTTCTATCTCTCATTTTTGTAGCGGGTATGACATTTTCCTTCAAATAAAGCTCTCCTGTTTGAAGCGGCGTGCACATCTATATGTAAAGCCTGCAGTAATGATATTTTGAGGTGAAGTTAATTGGATAGACTTGTTGCTCATCAGAAAGAGGACTCTAATGGAAGTGATTTTTGGAATGTGCAACAACGCATTGCAAGTCTATCTGCGTACTTCAATGATGTGTGCAGATAAAAGTTTGTTGTTTTGTTTTTTTTGTACACTTTTGTGTGCCATTCAGGAAGGATGCCCAATTAGGGATGGCAAAAATAATGACAATGCAATGTTGTTAGATTGTGCTGTAATAATACAGTCTGCACAATGACAAGGTAAACCGATAAAAGGTAAAAAGGTACAAATTTGAAATTTGACGCAGTGTTTGGTGTGTATATGGGTATATTTGTGTGGGTATATATGTTTGTTTGTTTTTTACCTCCACCAAGGAAGTTATGTTTTTGACAGCGTTGGTTTGTTTGTTTGTGTGTTTGCAAAATAACTGGGAAATCACTGGGAAATAGGGCCATTTTTAGCATATTAATTATGTGGGGAATGAGCTGCGTGATGAGGGTCTGCACTCTCTCCGAGTGCTTTTCTAGTTTATGTTTATAGTGTTTTTTAGAATCTGTGAAGGCTTACTTGGGAGGGAGGGCGATACATTTGCAATAGTTGGCAGGACGGCATACGTTCAACATGACACAACAAATTAGTGCAGTGTCATGGTTGCTTCCTGAAATAATTGATAGCTTCAGTAGTGTTCACGCAAAATCTAACTCAACTCAGTTCAAGCAGACAATGAACATTTTTGAGCCATTTTTTTTTTTATGTGTGTGTGTGTACTACAATAATTCATCTTTGAGGTAATATATACACTTCCAATGATGATCATGGAAAAAAATACCCCACAAATATTTGCTATATGAGTCTGATATGATATAATTTATGTAAATACTTTGATGTTCTGTCTGTGTCTTGTGTATCAGTCATCAGTAAGTGACAGGGACTTGTAGTAAAAATGCATTGTGATCATGCTATATAGTAGCTTATGACTTTAATACAAAGGTTTGATGAAACTTTATGCTCTTGCCCTCTCCTTTCTCTCTTTCTGCTTTTCTCTTTTTTTTCTCTCTCTATCTCTTATCTATCTATCTCTTTATATCTGTGTATATATCGATATATCTATCTCTTTCTTTTTATCTCTCTCTATGTATGTATGTATATATATATGAGATTAAAACCTAATATGGCATTAAAACGCTTTATCCTGGCGAGGAAAGCGCATGTTTTAGAAACAAGACACCAAACAGGTTAGTCATCGCATTCTTCATCAGCGACCAGGATGCGATGTGATGTTAGAATAAAATCCGTTTCTGAAGCAGAACATACACACAAGGGAATACGTCTGCTCCTGGTCGTATATATATATATATATATATATATATATATATATATATATATATATGTATATATGTTATCTATCTACCTGTCTATATATTTATCATCTATCTGTCAATCTGTATCTCTCTTCTTCTGCTTGATGATGTCCCTCTCTTTACTCGTCCTGATTTACAATGTACTTTACCATTGTCCTTTCCTATTTTTGTCATCTTTTGAAATTGTCATAATGGTTCGCTTGTCTTTGTGCTCTTAATGTCTCCCTTTGAGTTCTGTTTTTGTTGTTGTTACTGTTAATTTATCTTCAATATCATTATTGTATTTTTCTAACTTTTTGTCTTGTTTTTTATTTATCCATTTTTCTGTCTGTTTTCCCCTCTGTATCTTGCCACATCCTCCATTATTTCACTTACTTTCTTTTCATTCCATCTGTCTATCCATCTATCTGTCTCTCTGTCTGTGGCCAATTTCTGTCCCACTAATTTTCTTGCTTTTTTCTTGAATATCTACATCTATGTTTTTCTTCCATTTTTCTTTGAGCGCGCTTTCATGTTTGTTGCTCTTAACTTTTCTCTTTATAATTCCTCCCTCTCTTTCTATGTATGGCATCTCTTTCTATTCTATCATCTTTTTCTTTCATACACACTCTCTCTCTCTTTCTTTCTCAATTCTGTCTCTAACGCACCCCTTCTCCTGCCATTTCTGGCATTTCTCTCTGTTCTTGTGTCACATTTCGAAGCAGAAATCCCACCAGCCCACACCGCCCCGAGTGAACCCAGCCAGGAGGAGCACCCTCTGACCCACTACCCGTGGTTCCACGGCACCCTGTCGCGCATCGACGCCGCACAGCTGGTGCTGCAGGGCGGGCCGCTGCGCCACGGCGTCTTCCTCGTCCGGCAGAGCGAGACCCGGCGAGGGGAGTGCGTCCTCACCTTCAACTTTCACGGCAGACCGAAGGTACCGTACCGTCGAAGTCAACGCTGCTGCCCATGGGCGGTGCCAGCGTTGGGACACTAAGATGGGATTAGCTGTAAAGGAATTTGCATAAAATTGTGCACTATAGTGCACCATCTAGGAAAATCGCCATTATGTATAATCAATTATACGGTTGTTTTGTCAGCCCCTAGTCTTTTGCCCTTCTCTCACTACCAGCTCGGGTTCCAGATCATTAGAGTTTCTCTCTTAATTGTTTTATAAGTTTTTTATTATTGTGTCCCCCCCTCCCCCCCCCCATATACTGCAAGATGCTTCTATGTCATATCATGTGAAATGTTATCTTTTATCTACTCATTTATCAGCCAGAGCTGATAGGAAATTACAAAAGTGTTTGGCACTCATGTTGCATGTTGAGTGGTACTCCCTGCCAAACCAGGAAGTAGTTAGCGGTAAAATTTGGCACATGCTTTTCTGGAGGTAATGAATGTTGAGAGACATGCAGTTTTATTTATTAACTCTGCACCATGGATGACCTTCTGTCTGTCCATCCGATCATCTGTCCGTTCGTCCAGGTGTCCATTCTTCCATTTCAAATTGTTCATGCTCATGTGATATTATTTGGAGAGCCCCCAACGGATTGGGATCAAACTTTACGTCGCGGTAGACGATGACAGGGCAATTACCATGATGAGATTTTAGAGGCCGCCTGTGAAGGTCAGGTAGAATTGTCATTGCCAAAGCCATAGATTTTAATATTTATATGAAAATGTTGCTCAACACTAACACTGGTGCTCTCAGTCTGTATTTTTTGTGAGGCATGGAAACAAGATATTAGAGTTGATATTGTTTTTATTCCTCCCATGAAATCTGCTCATGATTTTCATGATGTGACTTTATGTTTGTTTTTGCTTGTTTTTATTTCTGTTTGTCTATTTGCTTTGCCAGGGTAGGGTCTATCCTGTCATATGGGAGACTAAGAGCCAGAATTTTCTGGCTTACACACAAAAATAAAGATAATAATTCAAATACTACCACTCGTGATGATAGCCAAACAGGTATGTGGTATCCCCCTAAATTTACCCATGGCCTTGAAATTGTTCAGTATGTCTTCAAATAACTGTGGCTGTACTGGTGCTCCAATTTTAGCCTATTTCCACCTTGAAACAAACTTCAGATATGAGGAATCATCTTCCTAGCATGTAGAATTTACTGTTGTCAGCAGGCATCGATCCCTTGTTGTCACGCTATCCCATTTCACAACGCTTCCTATTTCTGCAATGGAGATGAGTTAGGACCGCGGCCAAAGGTTAAAGAAAACATCCTTAAGTATCAGGGATGATGTCAGTGTTATTACTAGAAAGCTGATTTCACTCCCCTACTCTATATCTATCTCTGTCTTTCTTTCTCTTCTTTGTGCCAGCATTTACGATTGACCCTTGACCCCGACAACCGTTGCAAGGTCACGCACATGTGGTTTGAGTCCATCTTCGACATGCTGGACCACTTTCGCTCACACCCGATCCCGCTGGACAGCCGTGACGGTTCCAGCCAGCCGGACGTGACGCTGACGGAATTCGTGCCAAACTCGCAGTCGATCAGCACGCCGAGCACGCCGCTCACGCCGGACATGCCGCTCAACGGCCTCGTCGCGGGCCATGAACACGGCGGGCTGCCCGCCTCGGAGTTCATCGACCTCCCGAACTCTTTCGACCTCAGTATCTCGGGGCAGGCCATGGGCGGCGGCGGCGGCGGACTGAGCACGAACTCCTCCCTCGAGAGACAGAATGGTCAGCACGTCTCGCATAAAGCAGTGCGAAATCAGTATTCATTTGTTTGAGAGTGAGAAAGAAAATCGTGAGAGTAAAGAGAGTAAGAGAGAGTGAAGTATATAAGCAATGATTTTGAATTAATATTTTACTTTAAAAAAAAGCATATATATATATTTTGGCTCTTCTAATGTGGAACTTGCATTCGTTGATGCAGAAGAAATGAAAATATGCGTACATATGAAAGAGCCGCAAGTTCATTCAGAGATTTTGTTTTTTGTCAGTAACTATATATTACTATATATTTGTAATATATTCGCAAATATAAAGAGATACGATCGATAGCTTTATTCTCACATGTATTTTGTATGCCTTAGTAGGATAGCAGAACACGTTTTATGCATGGTAAAATCACCAGCCTGACAAAAGTAATAATGAGTATAAATAAGACAAGGGTCAGCATTGTGAAGGTGTGGAATAGGAAAAAATCATGATCTTTGTCATACGATTGATATTTGTAATGTCTATAAAATTCACACACACTTTATCATTTCGCCAAATGTATGTACAGCGCAGTTACATTCACCCCAGCTTTGTCGCCATGCGTGGTGCAATGTATTTTCTCAGTTGCCGCATAACTAACACGAAGCAATGCATACGTTCACCGTCACATATAGTCCAATGTCCCTGGGGCTACAAAGGCATACAAATTTGTGCTTGACATTGGTCTTATTGCGTATTTTGCTAGTATATTTTGTGTAGATCCTATCAAATTCCCTGCCTCTGCGAATGTTCAATGACAGCTTTGGGTTAGCATTGTGGAAAGAGCCCACAAGTTGTTTCAATAAACTGAATAAGGTTTATTTTCGCTGATGTGTGTGATTTTTACCAATATGATTATTCTCATGCAGGCTGGGAACTCTTTTTGTTTTAATTTTATGACACACAGGCCTTGTGACCAAAGACAAAAGCTTCTAATGCACTCAAGTCGATGTAGACTGTGGTTCACGTGCTAACAAAACACTACTACATTTCACTCATTTAATTGTGCAGAAATCTAATGTCTAACAATCAGCCGTATACTTATTTCATTCCAGTTACTGGTTCATCACTAATTCTGTTCTTCACCTGTTTTCTTTCTTTCATGCTAGCATTTTTTTGTTGTTGGTTTTTTAGGGCATTTTTTTGATCGACACAGATCATTTTTTTGCTCCAGGGGGAGGGATGCAATTGCATATCAGAGTATACATCAAGATACAAGAAATTCTTCCACTGGAATGATTCCAACGGCATTCACAAATCCAACATTTTCAGCGATGGCAGTCCTTTGTTTCTTAAGTAGTCACCATTTTGTTTTTTTGATGTTTCTGTTTCACAGGTTCATTTAAAATGAATTTCCTCTAACATTTTGATTATTTTTTTTTTTCTGTTTCTGGATGATGAGAGCATTCTTTCGAAATGTTGGAATGGGAGAGTTCACTGTACTTTCCTCCCATGCATTATATCGATGTTTATGATTATTTCAAAGTGGAAACAGATGGTTAGTTTGTCACCATTAGTTGGGGGGGGGGGGGGAGGTGGATAGCAGAAACATTAATTGGACAGGAATATCTATACAGTGTGTGGTGTCAATCTAAGAAGAAAAAAAGAAAAAGAAAGCAAAATCAAGTGTGTGTGGTCCCACCCAATCAATCCTGAGCAGTGGATTATTGCCATTATATGTGTCAGGCTTTTGATGTGGGTGGATGTGCTGCCTTCAGCACAGTTTGACAGCCGAGGTGAGAGAAAACAAAAATAGTGCTCACTTGTCTGTTGGTATAGCTCTGTCTCCGTGAATATTTCATGCTGTGTACGCATTTCAGGATGGTGCTGATATGTTGTTCCTGGTAAGGAAAAGAGATTATGTTTGTAGGATGTAGGAAAGTTAAAGTTCAAGCAGTGAATAAACACTGTTCATTTGTCTTCTGGCTCAGTCATCACACAGAAAGTCACATTGTATACAGTTGTGTAGTCAATAATCTTCTAGAGTTTGTCGCTACACCATCATCACTGTGTGTTGCCCATGTCAGGACAGTAATTAAACATCATATCTCTTTTATTTTTTCATTCAAAGGAGCCCACAGGATGCCTTTATTACATTGATATCAGACATTTGATGATGTAGAATTTTTTTTTCAGTACCTTGTCTCAAAGTGTATCAAATTCGGTGCTCAAGAAGTGCAAATTGAAATTTGATGTCAACAGAAGGGCTTTTCATTCATCTGTACTGCAGGTCCATTCTGTTGTTTGATACAGTATTAGAGCAAAGAGAAAGATATTGTGTGGTATATCTAACAATAAAACATTAGCAAATACTCTTTTTCTAATGGCTATCTCAAGCAGTTATAAATATTGTGCAGAGTCACTACACAGTTCAAGAGTCAATATTATGTCAAATCGGAGGAGATATTGTTACCATTTATTTTTGTATCCACACTCTATATTATGCTGTCTCATGGCTCCTAATTCTCAATTTACTGCAGATTGATGAAAATTGACATTTATTGCTGCTGTTTAAGATTAAGATTTGCTGGTTACGTCGATACGCTTTTTACCTCATAGTATTCAAGGGAGGAGCTTCTGCATTATTCCAATTCCTCGCAAGATTTCCGGCGTGGATTCAGTCCACGAATCTCAGTTGATGTCATTGAATGGTATAGGGAGTATATTTTTACAAAATCACATGTGGACTTGATGTTACTTTTTTTTTTTCAGGCTAAGAACCATTATGCATTTATCTGTGCAATGCAACACATTGAGCTACGCATTGCAGTCGGGACTCAGTATCAGAACCGTATGTATGTTTAGCCATGCACACGTACATGTATACACATTTGTATGTGTATGTGTGATGTTTTATTGTGTGATTCATCCATGCAAGTACATGTAAGAATGAGGTGTCAACGATGTAGATTTCCATGGCCACACAATGTGATAGAGGACTGTTAAATATATGATTGTCTTTTTTCACCGAGTCCATATATCACCTTTTTGATACGATTTTTTTTTGCAAATCTTGCCCTGCAGTTCTGGAAATTGTAAATTTTCAAAGATGTAGTCATGAACATATTATTAGTCACAGTTATGACTCCCTAGTCCCAGTGGGTCGTCAAGCCTCTGCTGTGAAGTAAAGTCCGTGTTTTAATAGCCAGATCAATTTCTGTGACATGACAGTGGCATGAACTAGCTTGATGTAATGAAAGTCTCCAGAGTAATTCAGACTGTTGAGTTCAAAGGAACAAGATGATTTTTCCCCAATAACCCAAAGATGTGCAGTGAGGCAGAATTCACATTGGTCAGGTAAGAAAATGGAATGTTCGCCACCAAGGTAGGGTGGTAAAGTGATTACAGTCAAAGCATGGAGTTCTCTTTTTCTTGCTGCCTTTTGGAGCGAGAGTTTGGAACTGTTCCCATGAATACCACTTAGTGACGCCAATGACAAGTCTGTTGCTCTCCTGTCGTTTTTGTGTTTTTTACTCTTCTCTTTGTGTCCTGTGTTTTATTTATGCATATGAGTTTCTTGGTGATTAGAGTTAATGGATGTACTTTACAGTTCTCCATCCTTCGTTTACATCTGCTAAAGGGAAAAAGCCCTGAAGGGATGCCCTGATAAAAAGTCAGTTTCTTTCTGTTGAGTTCATTTTTGTTTTGTTGTGATATGATATTGATACTTACCCCCCCCCCCAAAAAAAAAAAAAAGAGAGAGAGAAAAAAGTCAAAGATACTTGTTCTTGCACAGACTGTTAATTGTACTAATCAATGCACATCACGTCTATTAACTGGTGAAAAAGGCATTTGTATGTTACCATTTTATACTGACTGCTTTATTAACGGAGAGATGCGTTCAAATGTTATTTTTTGCTGCTTCATGGGTACTCAGGTTTCTGTCATGTGTAGGAAGTTTGTTTGTTTGTTTGTTTGTTTGTTTGCTGTTCCCTCCACTCTCCACTTAATTCTTGCCAGTGCTTCACAGAGCTGCATAATACTGTCACCCTCATGGCATCACTTTAATATGTATGTATAGACCGGTGTGTAATACTTTGTGTACATGCTGCTCCGTCTCTAACGTGAGTATAGATATAATATCCATCATGCACTAATTCATCACCGCGATAGATTGAGTCAGCTGTGTTAAAGATGGAGCCCTGATTCCTCCCCCCCCCCCCCCACCCGCCATCTTAAATTTGAATTGCAAACTGGTATCAGAATACCATCTGACATATTATTAGCCCAAGTTATGGACTTGTTTAGCGATGAGATTTTCAGGAATACATTGATTTTCCTCCAGTCTCTTGTGAGTGCTGAAAGCATCCCCATTTGTGATAAAAACACGATTTACGGGGTCAAACTTGTGTGTGTGACCTTTAAGGGGATGTATCGATGCATAGAAAACATGTTGCGGGTGAGGGCTGCCATCTTTAAAGCAATTTTGAACTCTGCATGGGAATGGCAACGGTGCACACGCCAACACACTCACGCCATCACATTCACTCACACACGCACTGACACAGACACATTTACTCACACAAACACACATGCACAATCTTGCACTTCATGTTCTGACGTGTATACATTTCGTGTTTGTCTCCTAGATGCTGCGGCCCTCCCTGCAGCCGCCGTACCTAGCTTGGGGACCGCAAACAGTATACCCGAGGGAGCGACAGTAGAGAATGGTGTGTTAGCAGATACACAGTAGAGTACCGAAGTGATGGTGTGGCATCTTGGGTTGGAACCAGGTGCAAGCATGGTTTGTAATGATAGTGTTCACAGATATTTGGGCCAGGTGAGGTTGTTTCGAACCAGTTTCCATGGCGATGAATGACATCACACTTTGGTACTCTGAAAGGAGAGGGCAGGGAGTGGTGTTTGCTAGGATGTGGGATAGCCACAGTTTAGGGTCCTGTCTAAATTCCTCAATGAGTTGGTCCAAGAACCATGTTAGGAAAGGGAGGGCAAAGTGAGAGTTTTGTCCTACTGTATGAGCTGAAATTTTTGCAGTGGTTTTCTTTTCGCGAATCGCCTTTGAACCGCGAAAATAACAACACGCGAATATAACAACGCCCGTATAAGTACAATGTAAGTTCAGTTGGACTCTCGCAACTGCGAAATTAACAACACGCAACAATGTCCTCCAAGTAGCAATTCGCGAAAATATCTGTACACTAAATTTCAGCTCGTACAGTATTCATCAGTAAGGTGGTTCCAAAACGGAACTGTATCTGCCATACAAGGGAACAGCGAAATTAGAGTGTTGTCCAATTTCTCAGTGTGATGATCCAGGAACCCAACTGAGTTTACTACAATTAGGAATGGCAATGTCTGAGTTCTGTTTAAGTCCTCAATGGGGTGGTCGAAAAACCGAGCTGTGTTGGCTACAACAAGGAAAAGGCCAAATTAGAGTTTTGTCTAATTCCTCTATGGATGGTCCAAGAGCCGAGCTGAGCTGAGTTTACTATAATAATTCATAAGGGTTACATGGTTAGATTTCTGTTTATGATCTGTGAATGAAGTTGTATTTACTACTGTAATGGGAAGATGAGGTTTAGTGTTGTTTATAATTTCAGTTTATTTAACTCTTCAGTGGAATAGTCCAGTTACTAAAGGATATCTGAAGGTTTAGATTGTTTCTCATTGGGATGGTTTGGGACCT
This sequence comes from Diadema antillarum, assembly GCF_040938485.1. Lineage (NCBI taxonomy): Eukaryota > Metazoa > Echinodermata > Echinoidea > Diadematoida > Diadematidae > Diadema > Diadema antillarum. The sequence continues at coordinate 131,976 of NW_027271966.1, read as the reverse complement.
TAAGTTACATTTGCTCCAATAAGGTACACCTAGTTATGTTTGTTCCAATAAGGTACAGCTAGTTATGTTTCGTCCAATAAGGTACAGCTAGTTATGCTTCGTCCAATAAGGCATAGCTGTATGAGGTTTAGATCTGTGTGTGATTGCAGGAAAAGGAACCGCGAAACAAGAATTTGTTCACCACAGTTAAGGATAGCAACAGTTACAAACCTCACAGAATTTGCAGCAGGATGATCCAAAAATCAAGTTATAGGCCTTTGTGCTATAAAGAGCGAAGTTGACACAACTATGGTATCTGAACTCTTGAGGTGATGGTACTGGAACCACAATATGTTTGCCATGATACTGGGTAGCCATGGTTACCATTTTTTTTTTTCATCTAAATCTTCCGTAGGACACTTCAGGAGTCAAAGAGTTTTTCCACCATGATTTGGGAGAAAAAGTTAACAAAAATTTTGCCATATGAGCACTATGACCTGAGAATTGAGCTATGATGGGCTATAACCAAGGAGTAGCCATGGTTGTAAATCTGTTTGCATCCTTCGAGCATTAGTCCAGAAACCCAGTTACATTTTGCTATGATACAATGTCCATAATTCCAGATCTGTTTGCTTTCAAAGTAGTATTGTCTATGGCCCCTATTAAATCTTTGCACGATAGCTCTGTGTATCAAGTGTCAATGTTGATCTACCAACTTGTTCTGTTATATATCAAGCCTATTCTTTAGCATAAGTGTGAGTTCCAGATTTACGTATATATTCTTTGTGTATTTTGTTTGTGTTTTGGTCATTCGCAATGGAATAAAAAGTGGAACCCAAGTTGCACGACAAGCATTCCATTAATAGTGCAACTCTTAGACCATATTTTTTAGTCAATGGATCACTGCGTATGGTACTATATTAACCATAGCCCCAAGGCTTCTTGGCAACTGCATCTAATTTTTGTCAGGAAGTGACTGAAAAATGTGTCACATTTGGTCAGATTTGGTCAGAAAATGGAAAGATTTCCTCTGCTGCTTGGCAACATCCACAACCTCCCCCTCCCCCTACCCATCATTTGATTGCTTGGCACCCTAGCCCATTTCCTGGGGGGGGGGGGGGGGGGGGGGGGGAGGGGAGAAAAGAAAAAAAGGGGAGAGTGTTACTGTGTAAGTCTCCGTTTTCTCTTTTGTGGATATGAAAGCATGCTTTGAAATTGCCGTTGTTTGGTGTTTAGAAGTGTTCATTATTCTGAGATCAGAGCATTTTTGAGCCCAAATGGTATTTCGTTGATAACAGTTGATTTAAAGTTCGTGTGTCCTGTTTACAACCCTAAAAATAAGATTCCTTTCATGAGCTGGTATAATGTAGAGGTAGGTAATTCAGACCTTACTTCAGAATAATAAAACTGGAAACTTCTTTATTATGGAGGAGGAATGATATTACAGTTTTCCAATGAATTTATTTGGACCCTGAAAAAATTATAAGTGTCATTCTCGAAACAAAAAGGGAGGGTATTCTCGCATGACATGGTGTTAGTTTTTCCTTTTTTTTAAGACTCCATGGCATATTACTGTAAGATTTCATACACAATGTTGGGAGACGTTGCTCTTCAACCATGCAAAATTGTGTGATGTTTGCAAAAGGAATATATGCCCTTTAAAAGCGTTGGTCTGAAGTTTCTACTTCATCTTTCGGGATGGCACGCACTCATCTTATGCTCTAGAGAAACACTGAGTGTTTTTTGTTACAGTGCCCTTTGATGCTGCAGTTTCATATCTCAGTCCCAAATATAGAGTTTCAGTGTACCCTTGTCATCCGGGAGACCACACAGTTGTAACTTCTCAGATATCGTCACATAGACTAGTCAGTGCCCTTGCACCCCATCCATCAATTTCCAATCAACCTCTTTGTTTTGTTTCATTTTTCTCTCCGTTTCGCTTCTTGTTCAAAAGATATTATTTCTATTTCCTCATTTGACTGTATTTCCCTTTCGTTATTTTCTTTCCCTACTTGAATTAAAACCTCAAGAGTGCCACTTCGTGTCTGTCTCATGTAAGTAGTGGCTATGGAATCCCCAGTTTTAAGTGCCATTCTCCACATACATTAGAAATATGTAGAGCAGAACTTTAAAGGCCGTCTGTTCTTTCTGTGTGAGAGGTGGGGAGGGAGGGGATTAGTGTGCATTGAATAAAGAGCATCGTAAGAATACCCCATCTCAAAGAGCACATGGAAGATATGTGTCTTTAGCAACTTCATGATAGCAAGTATGGTGTATTGTTGGTTTGTTGTTGTTGTTGGGTCGGGGGGATTGTTTTGTTTGGTTTGGTTTGGTTTTGCATCTGACTGATGACCGACCATTCATACATTCAGAGGAAGATGTCATGCATGTATGTGTATGTTTATATGTGTGCATTGTCCAGACTCTTTACCAAATGTTGAGACATACATCATACATGAAGAAAGGATGTCGGAAGACTGGCTTATCTATTTGCATGTCCTTTTTTCATTAAAGAAACTCAATGGACCAAATCAACCGATAACAGAAATGACACTATCTGTATAGTAATTTCTTTGTTTTTGTCTTTGTTTTTCTCATGAGATGCACAGGCCTTCCTAATGGTGCAAAATAAAGAAAGAAACATTCTCTATTTCAATAAAATAGATGTCTGTTTGTTATTGGAATTTTTGTCCCATAAGTGCAACTTGCTATGACTTCAACCAGTCTGGAGCTGAGCGTATCATTTGTTTTGCCCCCTGTGTTTCTCAAGGCTTTGCTGTTCTTGTCAAACTTGTGTACTTGTCACCAGACAACTCTGTGTTTACCCATATATACTTCCAGAGACCGATGTCATTGGTGTGTTATTCTACTCTTCAAAAGTAATGGATATATTTCATGTTTTATGAGCTTTCAAAACAGAGAGCACCATCTATACTGCTTTGCGTAAGGCTCTCTTAAGATAGATTCTTTCTTGTTTCTTTCAATTATGCTTGGTGCCGTTGCTCACCAGTCGTAAATTGTCTCTATCTTACATTTGGGGGAACATTTTCTTCAACCAAAGCTGCATGCTGCATAATAAGTTGGAAAGCATTTCATATCGTGTGGTATGATTTGTTCTCATTTTATTCTAACTGCTAAAAAAGGGAAAAGAAAAATCAGTGAATGTCAGTCACGTAAGAATACTGATATCAAATGAAAGCAAGAGATTATTAAGCAGAGGGGTGAAGATATGAGGTATGAGTTTTCTTGCTTTCATTGAATATATGCCTTGTCCACCGTGGATTACTGAACATAGCAATGTCAGAATTTTGGAGTTTGGGTATTTGATCCAAGTTCATTGTGTCGCTGCCTGCAAAGCAGTAGGTGACAGGTTCGATTCCCGCTGGTTCCTTTTTCCGACATGTTTGTTAAAAATGTAGATCAGCAGTTGCAATCTTACAAATCACAATGTATATTTGTACCAAGGACAGACAAACTGAAGAAAACTCATACCTCAATACAAATATCTTGAGGCTAATATATATGTATATATATATATATATATATATATATATATTTTTTTTTTTTTTTAAAGCCCAGATAACGTGAATTTTACCTCTGGCATGGTGCCATCTCAGTATCATGACTATGAGTGCGATGTATTCAAGAGATTTATAGAGTGCTTTATGAGGGGTGCATCTCCGAATGCACATGTCGAGGTTATGTGACTTTGCCTTTCTTTCATCTGCCCCGTCAGTCTACGTTCTGCTCTAGCTCGAGGTCAAAGTACTGAGTGCGTGTTGTGTGTTACAAAGACAACACGGGGTGAAACCAGATGCGACTGTTCCGAGAAGAAGAGAAAAAAAGTTGACCGCAAACTCCAGATCATCAATGTGTGACATTAAATTGTGTGTACTTTTTTTTTTTTCCTTGTTCTTTTTTGTAATGAGAGAAACTCAAATTTTTTTTCAGAGATGTTCCGTGAATTCTTTGGTTGGTATAGGTGTGTCATTTTTAAATGCTGCTTTCACGCTACAAACTTTCAGCCGTAAAAAAGACTAATCTTATAAGAGACACTGATAATTGTCAGTGTGTATTGTAGATGTGTACATTTCCTTTTAAAGTCGATTCTGTAAAGAACAGTTTCAGTTAAACTTTTAGTCAGTTTTAGTAGTAACAAGACAGCTTTTATGAACTGCATCAATTTCCAGTATATGTATTTTCTAACGGATGTAATTGTTACTGTTTTTTTTTTTTTTTTTGGTGGAAGGATTCGCATATTCTATGATTTTCAAACTTTGCACTGTTACATATATACAATGGTCTTGTCAGTTATTACCTCAGCCTGTTGTGTTACCCAACCTCAAATCGATATGTAGTGAAAAAGAAAATATCATAAAAATGTGCACTTGTAATGTTAGCAATTATGGTTATGGGCTGAACAGAAAGTGTTCAGAAATCAGCATCTTTTTTTTTTCTCATCATGAGTAACTTTCGCTAAGAGAGTTTATTCCTAAACCTCGGGTGTATGGTAGAAATGGAAAGCCCCTGAGTAATGTTTGGAAGTACCTTGATTTGTATATGTTGTATCCCTCTTCACACATACAACCACCACCTTTGATAATAGTGACCTTTAACCTGAAATATCATCATCAATACCTTAACCCTTACTGTGCAAGGGATTTTGGGCAGTGTATACAGTGCTATGGGGTTTTCTGTTCCAAACAGCACTCCAAGCATGCAAAGGGTTAACCCAACAGAGAAGCTGCATCTAGGTCTTCATCTTTTGCTGCTCCTCCTTCTCCTCCTCCTCCTCCTCTTCCTTTCCATGGTGTGTTTTTTTTTTGCCAGGAGCAGCATCTTTTTAGAAGCTGTCGTCATCCACTGAATACTAGTATACTTCATCTATTCATGCAGGGTGCATGGATGATCAATGCATTCTGTTGTTACAGACAGAGACCTATGGCAAGCAAAAAAAAAAAAAAAAAATGAGCCAAGATATTGTGGACCAGTTCAAGTGTCAGTCACTCTTTCCTCTGAGTGATTTTGTATAGTAAAGTCAAAGGGCATATTACAAGCTACTCAATGGGTGGCCCAAGGAATGATTGTTACAAAGGACTGTGGGCTTTCATTGTGGAGACATTATTCTTTGTGTGTGTGTGTGCTGCCCCCATACCTTCACTTGAAGACATGAAGATACTGTACAATGTCTACATGCAATAGGGCAGCCTTGTCAAATATGTCTGTCAGTTGTTGTTGTTGGTTGTTTTTTTTCAAGAGCGTCAGATTGAGATGCACCAATGTGGGGCTGTTTTCATTCCGTGCTTGAGCAAGGTTGTGCATGTGTCAGGACAAGACTACAGAGGGAGCCCTTTTTATGTCACAAAAAGTGTTTTGTGTACTCTTGCCCCCCTGGGAAGTTTTTGTGCATTCCTTCTACTCTTTTCTTGTTTTGAGTTATTGGTGTTTGGGATTGGCCATTGGTTGGAGAGGGCTTGTATACTTAAGCTTATACTTGGGTAACTATACACAACCCTGTCGCTGTGCAGAGTACGCCTTGCTTTGCACAGCATCTGGTAGGGCTAATACTCGGGCTGTCATTGGCATATAAGTCCCCCCCAGCTGTAAAAGATATGGCCAGCTTTCCTCTCTGCCAAAGTTTATGATCTGAAGATTTCACCAATGTATATCAACATAATTCAAATTTTGGACCAAACTGCGCGTGACCAAGCTTTGTTCTTGTTACCTTGAATTTTCCTCACGGGCAATTGACTATTGCCCAGACCAAGATGGAATATGACTGGACAAACCCTTGCACAAGACTTTTAGTGGTTATGATGACGGTAGAATATATGATAGTTTTATGAGTAAACGGCTGGACATTAATACAATATGAACAAAAAACAAAAACAAAAAAACGGCCTAAAGCAATTTAGTGTAGTGAATGACAATGCAATATCTCGGCTTGGTCATTTGAAAGTAGTGATATGCATGGTTGTGTCCGTTTGGGCATCAAAATCATGTCATATTTAACAGAAGAAAATCAGGCCAAACGAGAATATGACATAACAGAGAGCAGAGGAGCATTAAAAAAAAAATATATATATATATATATATATATTTTCATATATCCATTTACAGTTACATGCAGGCATTTCATTGTTTCACTATCGAGAAATGATTGTCTATGCAATTCTTTTTTTCCCTCACACCCTGTTGTTCATTTTCAGTATCATCTTTGGATAACGACTGAAGATCAAGTGTTGTCAGACATCCATAATGTTAAAAAAATCTAAACTTTATACCCGTGTAAAAGGCACACCATTCTTTTTTGTTGTTGTTGTAAGTGTGCCATATAAGAAGACTGTAATTCCTTCTGTAATTAACGGAGATGAGTAATTTGCCTTTATGTGCACATCCAGTAATTGTTAGCGTTTCTAAGCAAAATTTTGCATTTGATATGCCATAGTTGAAATTAGCCACTTTATGACATATTATATGAGAGTGATTATGAATATATGTAATGATTGAAAACCTGTTGACCTTTTTTTTTATTTCCCTGGTGCTGTTATGCATATTGTTCATCTGTCACCAGGATTGATTTCAAATAACATGGTGATGGATTTTAGCGGTGCACGGTTTCATGATATTGTTCCGATAGCCATAATTTACTGTTAAGTGGCTGAATTATATCCAATATATCACTGTTTGTTGACGTGCATTGCATTCAAATGTACGTTAGCATATTTTGTACCGCTTCTTTGTACTATGTGCAGATGTGTTTAAGATGATTATGCTTGTGAGGAGCACACCAAATGTGGTACCATTTTTACAAATATGACAAAAAAAGCATAAAAATTGTATCATGAGACTTAAGAGAAATTCTATTCATGTAAAAATGCTTCACTTTCAGTCAACTTAAAAAAAGAAAAAATCAAGAGAAGGCTTGAAGTAATACTAAAAGTCAATCTTGCCTCATAATTGCCGTCTTGTTTGTCATTCATTTTTACATTGTGTTCGATGTGTGTGTGTGTGTATGTGTCTGTGTGTGTGTTTTACAATGTGTTGGATGTGTGTGTGTGTGTCTGTGTGTGTGTCTGTGTGTGTCTGTGTAGCTTTACCACAGAGGACAGAAGTAAATTTTATGCCTCAGAACAAAGACTGCTGTGTAAAGTCATTTACATATTTGTTGCAGTATACCCAATTAGGTTTCATGGTTCACAGAAATGTATGTGTAAGGATGTATTACTAGTATGTATATCATGCATATGTAGATTATATATATATATATTTATATATAAAAGAGCAAATTCTTATATAGCGCATTTCAGATACATTATATATTACTCTACAATAACTATTTCTTATAGTTACATAAGGGGTCATATGTGTGTGTATATATATATATATATATATATATACATATGTGTATATATATATATATATATATATATATATATATATATATTATATAAGTTGCTCACAATTTACTTCCTCTCCCTGTCTGTCTTTCTGTCATGTATAAATATAATTATACACATGTATGTGTGTCTTGTGAAGATTTCCAACAGCATTATACATTCAACACAAAATACAAACAAACAAAAATGTTACATCACACACTTTTTGGACATTGCATAGAATGTTGTTAATTGCACATTATGTATGTGTGATGACTGTCCTTATTTATAAATAAATATAAGCATATATATCATATAGGCCTATAATCATATTACTTCATTCATGAAAAAACAAAGGAAAAGCCAATTGGCATTTTGACTTTAAAATCATAGCAATCTGCCTATGCAATGCACACTGAGATTGCTTGCTAGTAGAGAGGGCACCACTTTGTACAAAGTTCAAAGGTGAAGGGATAAATGTAACTAGTTTTAAGCATAATTAGAGATTTTTTATCATAGAAATACAGAGAAGAATAATGTCAAATTTTCGCTTGCAGAGATTTGATATTTTTCTGTGTTTATCTTGATTTTTCAACAAGATAAAAGTGTGAGTTGGCCAAATCGATACTGTCGCCAATTGTGATATGGATTTACAATATTTGAACTTAGATAATGACTTGTAGATGATCCCTGTCCATATCTTTTGGCAGAATAATGTATAAAACTACCAGAGAAAAGGGAACAATTTATTATACTTAAAGAAGAAATCCACCCAAAAAATAAACTTCAAAAGAAAGAGAAAAATATTCCCTAAAAAATTATACAAAAATTACAAAAATCAGATAAGGAATAAGGAAGAGACGATATTTTGATATTTCAATTTTTTTTGGAAAACATTTCTTGACCATTTCTTATGAATATTCAAATGAGCAAGTTGATGATGTCATACCCTCACAATTTTTCATGTACTGTAAAAGTGGAAATTTTCACGGTGTTGAAATTTTCATGCATTTTCGCGCAATCCGAAATCAAAATAAAAGCACGCGAATATTTTTACTTGCCATATGTTCCAGTAGTTGATGTCTGGATTCCGCGGAATTAAAAAACACACAAAACTCTTCTTACCCAGCTGAGCACAAAAAAATTAGTTGCGCGAAAATATCCACTTTTACAGTATGTGATATATGAAATTCGGAAAGAATGTTGTTTGTATCTAGTACAAATAAAAACATGTTCCCATATACCAAGATAAATCCGAGTTAAATTTGTTCTCTTTTTTTTATTTTGGGTGGGTTTAAGACAAGTTTTATATTTAGTACAGCTGAACTATGAGATTTTTGTCGTTTGTGTGTATGAAATGAATAAGAAATTATGAGAGCATTACAACTAGCTGATTTGAATATTCATAAGGACTCATAAAGAAAAAATGTGAAATTTCAAAATGTCATATCTTCCTCATTTCTTATCTGATTTTTGTCATTTTGTATAATTTTGTAGGGAATATTTTTCTCTTTCTTTTAAAGTTTATTTTTTGGGTGGATTTCCTCTTTAACATGATCTTTAAAAAAAAAATTACATGAAATTGTGATACCAATCATGCAAATGTTTTCCAATGAAAATGTAGACCTTATTCCCCTCGGGATACCAACTCTGGCCACTCAGTTTTGCTTTAAGAATTATTCTAAACACAAAGGAGAGAGTCAGACAGACAGTACAATCAAGTATAGCAACCTTGAGTGTCAAACACACCATCTGATTGCATATGTGTCATTCTAATCAACCAAGTTGTACACAGTAGGCCTTCACTAGCATATTTGACCTTTGATTGAGAGTGCATTGAACTATTGATGTAAACTCAGAGATACAAATTTATGCATTTTTCTTGTAATATTGAGAATCAACAGACAATTCAATAGTTGTTAGAGCAATGGTGTTTGATTTGTGTGTACGTGTGTGTGTTTGAAGCACAGTTAAGATTTTTTTTTTTTTTAAAAACTCGTTTTTCACGCCAGATTTTTATTGCAATATTCGGGCAGTCAAATTATAATGTATGGGGCAGTAATGGTTGCATTTTCTAGCTCAAAACATAAATCTTACTATATTTTTGTGAAAAAACCCAAACAAACAAACATGGGAAAGTTGTGAGTGGGCGTTGCCATCACACATAACCTCATCTGACTAATTCTTCTTCTTCTTCTATCCCTCTGCGGATCCTCTTCTTCTAGCTGGATAGATCTTCATCTCCTCACTATCTACTCATCAGGGGCTGTCGTGAGGTGGCCTGTGAACTTTTTCTATAACTTGTACATCTGCCACTAATCAAATATCGCTGCTTCATGAAAACATTTGATGACATTACTTAATCATGTAAACTTCCATTATTTTCCTAAATTCCGGTCCGATTTAATGAAACCTCGGCTACTCCGCGTGATTTTACTTTCTTTAAGTTATCACCAAGTTGGTTTGGAATACTGTAGGCCTACTACACTTGAAAAGCATGACATGATAGTTGTTGAGTTGTGTTTTTCCGATTCGACATTGCTTGTATTAGCAATCTCTTTGCATGTACCACACACGATTACCGCGCACGTACGTAACGTACCGACGATTTACGTACCACACGCATGTTTCGCGTTTATCGCGCACTCACGGGAAGTGAAGTGTATGAAACCATTTGTTGGACTGCATTTGCCATTAGGAGGATCGTGTGTTTGAATAGAATCTAAATCAAGATGAACGCCCCTCCAACATTTGAATCATTTATTCTCTTCGATGGAGAAAAGAAGTGAGTATATGTTTTGTACGTTGCTCCAGACTCATTTGATAGAGATTCGAGCTTATGTTGATAATGAAGCAATCAATCACTGGCACTGCTGCTGATGAAATCCTGTTCGTGTTTACAATGCAACATACCATTCTATAGGTGGGACTGTGACAAACTGCCTGGGACTGGTATCCCACATGTTAAATTTTGACTGTTTCAAAACAAAACTCGTTCATGTATTTCACTAGGCTTTTCTTTGTCTTCATTTTTTTTTTGTCCTCTTAATTCGTTCTTAACTTCTCTTTGTCTCTTCCTCATCAATAACTTTAACTACATCGTAGGCGTAGCTGGAGTAAAAACCACCAGTTTTTTTCGGCCACCCACCGTCCAGAATCTGGACACTTTCAATACATTTAAAATAGGCCTAGCTCTTGGTTGACTTTACTTGAAAGATATGTCACATACCAATATTGGATGGCTAAACTTCAGTTCAGTTGTGCAGGCATCATGAGCAGAGACTCCAACCCAAAGCACCTTCTGATCTGGAGATTCTCCCGCCTGAGACCCCTAGCAAACGGGAGACTCCAAATTGATGTGTGCAAAGCGCGAAGTTCCTAGGGTTCTAGTAGATGCTCTCTGGTGCTATCTAAGGCTTATTTTTTCAGCATACAATAGCAATAAATAAGAAATCCTTTCCAACGGGAGACACAGAGCCAGGGCGGGAGAAAATAAATATTAAGCGGGAGAACAGGAGATTCTGCAAAAATGGGTTTTCGGCGGGAGATCTCCCATCGAAAATGGGAGAGTTAGAGTCTCTGCATGAGCCGCAGCGATCACTCGCAAAAAGTGAGTTGTTTTGAATGAAGGCATGAAAGTCGGCGTTGGTATCAACATTTCCCAACCACTGATTTGGTTCAAAGTTTTGTGAGTGATTGGAAATAAGCTATGAAGTATTTTCATTGATTTCATGCTATGGTCGAGTGGATTTTTGTAGAATTCAAGTTATGTACATGAATATTAAAATATATTACCACCACTTTTCCTAATCATACTACTGTTAAAGTTGAAGTAAGTGTTTATCAACAGACACGAACACAGATCTAGAGTTGGGACACTAGATCGACGTCGACTCCTCCTCCTCCTCCTCTTCTTCTTCTTCTTCTTCTTCTTCTTCTTCTTCTTCTTCTTCTTCAAGTGCAGTCCACCATCTTGTGTATTTTCGCACCGTTTGGCGGGTCTGGTGTGGTGTATGTACAGTGCCATGTAGAATAACTAATGCAGCTATAAAACGGCATTCCCCTTCTATTGGAGCTGGAGTTTCTGTACCTCCTGCCTGAAACTGTCAGCAGAGGTACATTTGATGAGGGCTTCTGGCAGAGAGTTCCAAAGCCTTATGGAGTCAGGAAAGAATGATTTCTGGTAGAGTAGGGTTCTTGCAAAGGGTACTTGAAGCTGTATTGTTGAGAGTGTCCGCGGTTTGATGTTGTTACTGGAAATAGATTGGTATGAGGGATGTCTGTGAGTTTTAGATCTCTAGACCATATTGCACAGAGATGATGACTGTATAATCCAAACAGTGATCAAGGCCACTTCATCATTTACACCCAGACACAGATTTGTAGAAAGTCCATGACTCCATTGAATTGTACTGGATTTACGGCACTAAAAGCCGAGAATTTTAATTGTGACAAATTATCCTATAGATGTGTTTGACTAAAATTTCTCAGCAGCCTCTAGTACAGAGGCATGGTGTCCTGATGGTCTAGGTTTCTTGTAAATGATCTCATTTGTTGTTGCACACTTGCTCAATATCTCTTTGTTTGAGAAGTTTGTTGTTGTTGTTGTTTTTTTGTTTGTTTTTTTTCATCCATTTTCCTCTTCATGTGCCACATACAATTCTTCACATAGAATCACCATTGAAAAGGACACCAAGGTACCCAATGCAGCCATTTTCACCGTGAACAAAGAAGACCACACACTTGGCAATATTCTAAGAGCGTAAGTTCAAAACAACAACAGTGAGTGTTATGCTGTGCTTACATTGTACAGTTACTTAGTAGGGAGGGGAGAATCTTTCAGCATTGTGTAAGAGTCAAGGTCAGTTAAGGTCAGCTAGTACATGGGCTTACCAGTCAACACCACTTAGACTATTCTACTTTGCTCACAAAGTGAATAAATATTGTAACAACATTCAAGGGGGGGGGGGGGGGGCAACTCAAATATTCTTTGATCAAGATGAATACAGGTTTTCCTCATATTTAGTGCAATGTGTCCTCATTAGTGTGGAATGAGTGAATGCAGCAATATTAATTGAATACATCAGTGAAAGTTTGATAAAAATCGGACAATCTGTTCAAAAGTTCTGGATTTTTACAGTTTCAGTGCTGCCATAGTTGGATGGCCTAAACAGTTTGTGATGTCACTGCAGGATGACGTTATGAAGGAAATACAAAGAAAATTCTAAATATTTTCATATACACTGTATCTAGCAAAATGAAGGAGCACTTGACTTACCTCTGTCAGAAAGCAAGGGAAAAATATGTCGGTAACAAGTTGAGGGAATGTGTACTTTTCATGTTGGAAAAAAAAAAAAATGTGGGGTGGATTGGGGAAATGGTCTTGTTAAGTTTTGTTTCTTCTAGCTCTTCATCAGTAGATGTAGGGTCATGTTAAAGGTACATCCATTTTTTTGAACCATTTTTCAATCCCCCACTAGCAGGCCCTAAAATACAGCAGAGATACTGATATTTTCCTTTCACCATTGTGTTTGTGTTGTGAAATGGATTCTTCATCAGTCAGCTGCTGAAGGACCCCCAGGTGCTGTTTGCCGGCTACAAGGTGCCCCACCCGCTGGAGCACAAGTTCATCCTGAGGGTGCAGACCACGCCCGACTACAGCCCCCAGGAGGCCTTCACCAATGCCATCACTGACCTCATCTCGGAGATATCGCTCCTCGAGGAGAGATTCAATGTAAGAGACGCACGCTGGTAGTGATGAGGGTAGGGGCAGAGATGCCAACTGTTTGGTTTTTTTTTTGCAGTATTTTGTATGGTTTTTGCCAAAAGTAGATAACTTTGCCCTTTAGTCAAAGTGGAGTGTTTGTAATCCACAATTTTACCTTGTCGGTGATTGACTTAGAATTTACCATAAAATAAAATTTCTCTTTCATTGATGACTGCATGCTATGAGCTGATGTTCTTCCTGATTTATATGTTTTGACCTCAGTCAAGAATATAGGTGTCTGCCTACTAGCTAGTGCTATATTAGTGGTAATAGCAGGGTCTTGTAGTTGCACAGTGCCAGGACTAATTATGTGATCATGGATGAAGGAGAGGATGTTCGTGTTATCATTATTATTTTTAATGTGAATATTGTGCTTTTTTGGAGTGATGATGGTGGCGATAATCACTGGAATTGTCATCATTACTGCTGTTTCTGCTATATCATCAACATCATCATCATCATCATCATCATCATCATCATCATCATCATCATCATCATCATCATAATCATAATCGTTATCATTGTCATTGTTGTTGTTACCTTACTGTTTATCTTGTTATCATCATCATCACTATTCTATCTTTCCTTCCTCCTCCGCCCCCCCCCCCCCCCCCCCTTGCAGGCTGCTGTAAGGGACAAGAAAGAAGGCCAGGACTGATCCAAGTGGAATTTTGAGTCACTCTCAAGGAGCAGTGAACTGCTGGACAGTACTAAGTGCTCAAGTGAACCTGTTTGGTGGTTTGTAACATGCTGAGACTGCTAAAACCATGACACAGGAGTGAGGTGGTTATGTAACCACCTGTGGATTCCAGACAATGGAGCGTCCAGTTTCTCCCTATGGATGCCCTGCCATGGAGAGTTGGTGAAAGCGAGGACCGTTCCCCCATCAGAGTTATGATGTCCAGAACTGACAGAGTTCCCTATGAATGAATATTTGTGAATTTCTTGTCATAAATATCTCTGATGTGACAAGCTTTCTCTATACAACACAAAGTTCAAAGTTTCTTTGTACTTTAATAATTGCTTTGCATACCCTGATGTAACATAAGTTTGAAAAAGAAAAGTGATTCCACCAGTTCCATAGAGCTTGTTAGAACAAGAGGCCAGTTTGTGTCACTGTGGTCAAATGTTCTGTCCATGTTGCACACCATATTCATAGTTTTTATGCCAGGAATTCGGTGTGACTTTGCCATGTATACAAATCTTGGCAGTGCTTCATTTAAAAAAAGATAGCAGTTTGAAAGGATGGCTCTGCCTCAACCAGTCGAAAAGGAAAAAACATTCCAGGATTTGTCCTTATGTATAGGTCAAAGGTCAGGTGCCATGGACTGAAACCTGCTTTGTGCCTGGGTCTGAAGTAATGTTTTGCATCCACACACAGTCTGCCTAGTGCCATCGTAAATAATGAGGACTGGTAGGGGAAATAGACTCACTCAAATCACGTCATTTGTTGCTTTTATTATGTTGATTCGTTTTTCTTTTTTTTTTTTGCAGTTGTTCTTGTACTGTATCTGTTCCTGAAACAACCATTTAATGTCTTGATTTGGTGCTTGTTTGTTTTGTGTCTTCTCCAGGGCGAATAAAACTTTACAAATAAAGCTATGTGCAGGCAGGTCAAGGAAATAAAACATAGTCAAAGTCATTTTGTATTAGTAAGATGGAGCTACAGTGCCTGTAATCTGAGCAGTGAAGAATGGTCTTCCTTCTTCTCCAATTTCTGTCAAGACAAACTGTTTCCTTGTAGGAGGAATGGTGTGAGATTTGACACGTGCCATTTCAGAACTGCGAAGTATTCGATTTCTCTCTTGTACTTATGGCAAATTTGCAATACCAGACTTTACAAGCATTCGCAGATTTGTAGTGGGTTCTATACATGTGAGCATATACATTGAAAGACCCAGTAATATGGAGATACCATGGAGTGGAAGGCTGGCCTGGGTTAGATATATCTGAGAATCCCCATGGCAAACTGTATACAGTTTTACCACTGATCTCTATGTAAGTACGTGTAGACACATCCTAAGCCGAAGCATCTCAACTGGAGTCAACGGTTGCCCATATGCACATATTCGCTGACCAGTGCCATTTGGGGTTTTCGAATGTACCTCGGTGGGCAGCAAATGATTCATGCCACCCATGAGTCCCAAGGCTTCTTGGTGTTCAAAGCTAAAACGTACCCTGTAGTACATTGTACTTGTAGGGGCTCAAAATTCATCTTCTACTAATTCAGATATGCTTGTAATATATCGGAAATCTCTGCCAAGAGACTTATCTGGCTGATGCAGTTTGCCATGACAAGTTTTTTTTTTGTAGTATTTTGATATCTAAAGTGTAAAATAATGTAAGTCCGTATACCAGCTTATATTCCAGAATTGCCCTCCTTGTTCGGCATTGTGGAGAAGTAGAATGTTGCATGTCAATCGATCTTGCCCTTATAATCGTAATCTGCATGTGATTCACGCTAGCTTGGAAGATTGATGGATGTTGCTGTGGTCTGATTTGTCAATTATTCATAATCAATTATGAAAAATTAATTAGCAACTACGACTGGGTAAGTTTGGAGATTGTGGACTTCTTGTGAACCCTATCGGCTAATATTTTTGTCATTACACAACTGGAATTTTCCACTTTCCACTATTTCACTCATTTTTTTTTAAATTCATACAAGTACATTTTAGAGTAATAATAAACACTTCTGCAGGCATACAAGAACTATGTTTTGGCCTCAAAGAGTAAATCACAAAAAAATTTGTTCCTCTGGCAGCAATAGATAAGAGAATAGCAGAAGCACAATGGCGGAGTGAATGTGTCAAATCTTGCACGGTGCTTTTATTGTTGACTAGTCCAGACTTTAGTACAAAGCTGACTTTTGTGTCAAGTAATTGTCCCCGCCGAACGAGTTCGAGCAGGGGACTATGAAACGGGCTCCGTACGTGTGTGTGTCCGTGTGTCCGTGTGTCCGTCCGTGTGTGCGTCCGTGTGTGATCAAAATCTTCAAATTGCTACTTCTCTGTCATTTATGAGCCAATTTTGATTCTGTTTGCTTTATATGATAGCACTACATGGGAGCTTTGAAACTTCTACACAGAATTGCAGTCGTGACCTTTGACCTTGACCTTTGACCTATATTGTACATTTTGCTACAAAATGCTACTCCTTCGCCATTTCTAACCCGATTTCGATTCCGTTTGCTTTATGTGATGGCACTAGGTGAGGGCTTCAAAACTTCTACACAGAATTTTGACCTTTGACTTCTTTGACCTTTGACCTTGATTTTTGACCTGTATTGTACATTTTGCTACAAAATGCTACTCCTTCGCCATTTCTTACCCGATTTCGATTCCGTTTGCTTTATGTGATGGCACTAGGTGAGGGCTTCAAAACTTCTACACAGAATTTTGACCTTTGACTTCTTTGACCTTTGACCTTGATTTTTGACCTGTATTGTACATTTTGCTACAAAATGCTACTCCTTCGCCATTTCTTACCCGATTTTGATTCTGTTTGCTTTATGTGATGGCACTAGGTGAGGGCTTCAAAACTTCTACACAGAATTTTGACCTTTGACTTCTTTGACCTTTGACCTTGATTTTTGACCTGTATTGTACATTTTGCTACAAAATGCTACTCCTTCGCCATTTCTTACCCGATTTTGATTCTGTTTGCTTTATGTGATGGCACTAGGTGAGGGCTTCAAAACTTCTACACAGAATTTTGACCTTTGACTTCTTTGACCTTTGACCTTAATTTTTGACCTACATTTTTTGTACATTTTGCTACAAAATGCTACTCCTTCGCCATTTCTTACCCGATTTTGATTCTGTTTGCTTTATGTGATGGCACTAGGTGAGCGCTTCAAAACTTCTACACAGAATTTTGACCTTTGACTTCTTTGACCTTTGACCTTGATTTTTGACCTGTATTGTACATTTTGCTACAAAATGCTACTTCCGGCGGGGACATGTATTACGCACCGCGTAATTTCTACTTTTCCTTGTAAATATTTGTAAATAAATTTTCAAACTGAACAATGTGACCAGCAGGCGGCTGTTCCTGTGTTTGTAGTACAAATTCTATTTACATTAGATGCTCCTTTATTCTAACAGTTTGAAGAAAAAAAAAACTATTGAGGAACGGTCTTATGTTTGGCTGTGAAAAGATATTTATGACTTCAGTGTATTGAAGTCCTTTTAACAGGTATGTAGTTGAAGATCGATTTGAAGGCAGGATATTGTGTGAATGTGCGAGTGAAATCAAACATGTTAAGAGACGAGAGAGTTGATACTGAAATATCTTGCGTGGATTTGTGGATACATTGCAGTTGTACTGCACAGTCTGTATCAGTTATTGTCAACACAGGTTAATGTTAGTGACACAATATGGTACACCTATCTGCAATTTTTGTGTACATTGTATTTTTTTTTTCTTTTTCATTTCTTTTCCCCCAAAATTATACTAGGGTTTTGATATTGCTGGCTTTTGTTAATAATTTGTTACATTAGCGTTGTTTTGTAATATTAGTCCTACACAAAGACTACACAAATTCTTTCTCACCATCCACCAGCATGACAATGAGAATCTTCCAGCACAGATCTACGCACGAGCACGCACAGACGCACACGCACAGTCACACACACACACACACACACACACATACATACATGTACAGCTGTACAATGTATAACAGACATGGACAAATTCTACATGTTTTCTTGAACTGAATGGATCCAGTTTATTCTTCTCAAATTGAGAAAGAAAGAAAGAAAGAGCAAGAGAGAAACAAGAAATATGACGGACCACCTGTCCACAGTCCAAACGAGTTTATTTTACAAAATCAGTACAAGTAATGCTTCCCAGTTCTCTCATGTTGGCAAATGGTGAAAATGCACAAAAGTCTTGGCCAACCCAGCACCTTTCGGAGGCCAAACACATTATTCCCCTCCTCCTTTTCGGGCTCAAAAAAACCTTTACCCTACCTGCAGTGTTATCCTCATCTCACAAAATTCTGTACAGTTTGTGAATTAAAAGGACATTCAGAGATTACAAAAATCACTTCTAACTACTTGAAGATACAGAAATTTGAAAATCTTCTCCTCTTGACTTAAAGCACCATCACAAAATGTGACGTGAAACAATGGGGACTTGTGAATTGTTGGCTATCATACACGGAAAGCTAGAGACAATAACTAGCAGCAACAGTGGTTGATTCCACATGAACAATGCCGCTCTCTTGTGAGTTATTTTAAGCAAACCATCGGGTCAGAACAAGATTTGTATTTAGGATGCTTAGCCACAGCATGTGCTTGAAATTGGCAACTGAGAAACAAAAATCAAACTACATGCATCTCGAAGATGAAGAAAGCAACAAGATGTGTAAAGAAATATAAAAATGTGATCTTTTGCTTTGTTCACTGAAGCCAGGTTTGTAATCTACATCAAGCAATATGTACCAATCTCTACTACATGTACATAGTTTAAACTTATTATGGAAAGAAAACAAACTTAAAACGACTAACAGGACCATGTAATGTGCATGGTACAAATTGACCGAATTGACGGGGTCAAAAGACAGATTTCTTGTTCTTTTTGAGGTAAGAGTCCAGGTGGCATATCCCATTTTGTAACTGGTAGCACCTCAGAAAGTACTGTTCTAGCTTTCATACAACAGTGCAATATCTGAAAAAAAAAATAATAATAATAATATCACACACATTCGTAATTATATGTGTGAAAAAGTAGAAAAAGGTATTATACATAACTCCTGTCAAACAAGCCGAGTTATCTTTTTGCACAATGCTGCTCACTTATCGAGAGGATGATGACTTTCAGAAATCACAACCTTTTTCCTCTCTGGAATTCACATTTTTCACACTGACATTAGTACAAACAGAAGGCAATTAACATCCTCAGGTTTCAAAACATAATATATCTAGCACAGGACATACTAATCCTGATGCAAGAAAATATAGTGAGCCTCTCTTGGAAATCCTTTAATATCCATTTTTTTTTTCCAAGTTGGGCATTATGTCTTACAAGAGCACACATTAATTCAGTACTTATCAGTTACCTTAGAAAATCAGATATCAAAAGCATTTCTAAAAAGTTTTTTTTTTTAATCATTTTCCTTTGTTAAGGGCATCTTTCAAACAAAGTTGTTAATGTCACAATCCTAAACTCATATCAGATATCATTACAGCCACTTTTTTGGAATGTAGTTACAAGTATATCACATTGACACATCATATCCAATATACTTTGATTTCATGCACTGTCCAAGAGACCCTAACCTCTGGTAATATCGTGGCATTGATGGTTCACCCCCCCCCCCCCCCCCCACCCCAACTGCTTTAAATGTGAATGTGTGTGTTTGTTTGTTTGCTGGTGGGGACATGGTTACACAAAAACACACATACTTAAAAAAAGATTCAGTTTTTATTTTACAATGCACTTCAGCAATTGTTGTTCCAACAGGCCTATAAAGAACTGGACAATCACATTTACAATTTGTAAGTGCTTCCATAACCTCTCATTCCCCCTTTGTAATGTCCATACAAATCAAAAAGCTTTGTGTCAAAAATACACACAAAAAAAGTATAGAAACGACATTTTGTCGGACCTGGTATGTTCTTTGATCATTAACAATGCGTTCGTCATGTTTTCTCATAAAGCCCGCAGAAGCAGGCTGCCCGGGGGCAAAAATGTGCGATAGGACATGGATAGTATTGAAATACACATTGCACTGGATGGAAAAGGGAAAACTGCAAGGGGCTTAAAATTCTGACCTATGACCTCTATTTAAAGCTATACTTTAATGAATGACCATGTGACAGATGAGTCTCTTTTTCTACATGTATACCATTATGGTGCATTATCACTTAGTATGACACCACTTTGCAGTAATCTGGGTACCTGTCAAGGCTTTGAATGCTCCCTAAAATCATCCTTCAAAAAATGAATACACATTTCACAGTTATCCACCACCTAATTATTGCCGTTGTGCTGAAAAGTGCTCGGAGGCTAAAGCAGCTACAGTGAAGAAGTGATTGGGATGTGAGCGTAAAGTACATTCAATTCGCGTCACTGAGCGTGCCCTTCTTCGCACATGTGAGGGAAATATGTGGTGGTGGGTGGCCATCCCACTCGAGTTTGACTCCCTTTACATGGAGGTTGGCAAAACTGACATTAGTTGTTGGTGGTCGGACATTGTTAGTTTATGTCTTTTTCATGGCTCTTTGATACAGTAGCTACACAGCCCCTAAGAGACACACGATTTGGAGGGCAATTGTACAACAATAACAAAAAAGGAAAGAAAAAAAAGAGAAATCACTAAAAAAGAAATTACCAAAGGCAGTCAATTCATATAGGCTTTATGAGAATGGTGTGACTGCGTCAAAAAAACATATTCCATCTGTAAGAAAATGGTATGTACTTCCATATACATATACACATGTATTTATACACATTTCTTCTTTTTAAAAAAAATATTTACAAACACTCAACAGGAGCACATCTTGACAAAAACAGAAAGAAAGTTAAGATGCACTTGCATCTGGTGCCAAAGTCGGTCTCCGATCAACACAAACGAAATCCTTGCAAGAACCCTTCCAAGAAGTATTGTATATACAATGCAGGGAATATCTAGCAGAAAATGAGCTGCAAGCTGCACAAGCCTGGCTCAATTCTGGAAAATTTTTGCCAAGCAAACTGTTCATTCAGAGTGAAAAATACAAAACCCAATGCTGTGCCAATCAAGCACAAAATTACACGCCGTTATGACAACACGACTTCTTGGAGGCTTCCAGCAAATACCAGTATTGCTCTTTAATAAAAACAAACATGAAAACAGCACAGAGGTAATCATATTTTTGGCAAATATTACTCTGAAAGCAAACTAACCCCAAACAATGGCACAGAGATGATTGTACACGTGTATTTGTTTATGCAGCAGATTGACATTGTTGCAGCAAATGATTAGTTTTGCCTTATTATGCCATGTTAAAAGTGGTCAGACCCTCCTTATCACTGAGTTTTCAGCACACGGAATAATACTGAGGGTTACGTTTGCCCTTACGCATGACATGATCTGTAAATTGCTCTGCAACACAGAACACAGTGCCAGTAGCGCACAAGCAAATAGCAACAACAACAAAATGATATACAATTTCTCATTCAAATGACTAACATCTACAAATAAGTTGCTGTAGATTTTGTACAATTTTTAAAGCTTGCAATGACCCCAATGATCCCTTCCCCTTTGTTTTGTCCAGTTGTATGCTTTATATATCTGTTCCTTTTTGGGGGGTGTTAGTTCGTCATATACAGGCTATAACTGTTGGCTTCTTTCTACCCTACGGATGACAGGTTCATACGGGAGTTGGGTATAAAAACACAAAACCTCTTCATAACACTCAATTTACACTGATGTCGCTTTCGTGACAAATTGACTTCATCAAAGAGTAAGAGATTCCACAGTTAAGGCCATCTCCCTTGGGGATTTTTGTAACAATTGTTCTCTTTTTCTGAACACCAAAACACTAGTGTATGAAAACATTTGCTTTGAATGACGTTCAACATAGATTTGTAATCTTTTGAAAAATTATTTCTTTTTAAACAACTAATTTACAACAGTCCCTCTTTATACATTTTATTTGAAACAATCCAATTTCTTGTAGAATCATGTACATGGAAAACCACACTAAAAAGTGACAAATTACTGGTGGTTGTCAAATCAAGACAAGTCTTCAAATATGGCTCTTTCTCCAGGAAAATCTCCAATAGTCTATACTGCAGCAATATGTTTTACTGACGTCACAACACATCAAAATGGAATGGAACATATTGACTGTTGACAGGGCCTAGCATATGGAATCTATGCAGCTATTTCCTAAATAATGTTATTTACGACCACATAGCTATTTCTCAGATGATGAGAATACTATGATCTAGGAGGATTTGGAGGGGGAAAAATGTCTCGCACAAATGACAAAATTGGGCTAAAAATGGAAGCTTTTTTCAAGCATTTTCCATTTCCCCCCCCCCCCCTCCCCGAAAAAAAGGAGAAAAAGAACAGTATGAACTATACTGATAGACCTTACTACATCTTTTCAACTCCAAGAGGCAGTCTACATTTGGACGTAGCTAATAACTATACACTTGTAATTTAATCCAGGGATAGGTATTCTTGCTTTAAATAGTTCTCAGAAGCTCACACACAAAAATGCCTCTAAGTCTATTATTTTACTGCTTTTCTTTGACACCCTTTCATTTACTTTAACTCTGATGATATTTGTTCCCTTTGGTTATCGTTTTCATTTCCTAATCATATGAGGAGGCATAAAAAGAATTCCTTCTTTGTAAAAGAAAACAAAACATTTCTGAAGTTTTTTTCCTGCATCTTAGCAAAGGCTCTAGTTCCTGTATTTCTGTGCTTCTCTTCTAAAACAATAAAACTTTGGCATGGATACATTGATATCAAATTCAAGAGCAAATACTTTTTACACTTATATCAATATATATATATATATACACATATATATCATACATATATTCACATACTCATGATATGTAAACAAAGGAAAGACATTAATGTAGCAGATCTGTTTCACATGTCATTCATATAAACTGATACTCCACTGTCACACCATTGCAAAAAAGGCAATTTCACGGATATATATGATGAAAGGAGTCTTGCCCTGCAGTCTCCATATAGAAACCATCGAAATTAAAAAAGAAAAAAACTATCACACCATACAACGATCACAAAGATTTAAGTTGACTCAGCTCTCTCTGTTTGATTGAAAAAAAAAACATCTTTACACACAACCGTCTTTGATAGTTTTTTTGTCTAGCTTCAGGCTTTTTTCTTCTTTAGTTTTGGGTGCGATTTCTCCCAATTTTGTGTCCCACTGGCTCTTGATCACGTGATCTCCTCAACTCAACCTGGCATAATTCTACCAAAAATGCTCACAGACTCTTTGATCTCTGTCAGGGCATTCGTCCCCATATACCCCTTCCCTCTGCCCCACACTCTGCCCCACCAAAAGCCGGCAGAGAAACTCTCTGCACCCAAGCCCCTAAAAGATGGCAAACCAACGCATCTAGGAAACTTCCACAGGAACATACTGTGCTACTGGGTGTTCATAACATCACAGAAACCTCCTCTATTGACAAATTATGCAGCATTTTGATCCTTTTGTTTGTTTTCTTTTTTACTTGGCTCTTTTGTTTTGTTTTGCTGTCAAAGCAGTAAGTTCATCAATCAATTAATCAACTGCAACAACAAAAGCAATTCTACTCTTTGGTTCCGCTGAAGACTTGTACTCGTGGCTCTATTTCAAAAGCTAATTGTACACTTGCTCTTTATGGCTTAAATTTTCTAACTATCTCTCTTTTTTTTCTCTCCCCAATGACAAACACGCTAATCCATGTCCGGTGACTATATACACTCTGGTATAATGCCCGGGCTGCAACATGAAAAGGAATGTTTGGGACTAAACCATTGAATACGCACTTTTGTCAATGTTGAAAACACACACATTAGTGAGAGACAACCGATTTGACCTCTCTCTTGCACTTGTTGCACATACTATTTCTTGTTTTCTGCGATGGGAGTATAAACCTTCAGAAAAACATCATGAGCTTTCCTTCTTGTGAGGAAATATTCTCTCAGAATTCAAACATCTCTTCTTGTTTTTACTGTTTTCCAAGAAAGACAGCTATCTGGCTATCAAATACTTCTGCCCAGCAGCTAAAAAGAATGCTTCTTTTTCTTGGTACAATGTACCTACAATGCACCAGCTCAAAACTCTGCACAATGCATAATACTCAAAGTATGCACCTGACAAGAAAGCAAGAAGATGTCCATATATTGGTAAATGTAACCATTATGAAATAATACCTGCACGTACACTGGCTTCTGATGACTGGATAGCGATTAGAGAGATTTCCAGGCTACAATGCAATTATCACCTGGAAATTGCTCGACATACTCTGATAAAAATCTGGATCTCTTAAAAGATGACTCTCTGGGATAAGGCATCTGCTTCTGATATTACTGCCATCTTGTCACAATTTCATCAGGAAAAAAAAAATCTCTGAGTAATCTATGTCATCATAATCATCATAATCACCATCATCATTATCATGAGTAACTTGTATAAAAAAAAAAAATCCAGGAGACCCAACAAGCAGTGGTTACAATCACAGCGTCCCACCCTTGACATGGTGGCCTCATTAATTCATCAGAATTACTGGGTACTGCATAATCAGACGCTTGATTACAATTCAATGGATATATCAAAAGCCATTTGCAAACAATAATCTCCAGTTATTGACTTAACTTCTCCTATCAGGCTGAGTAGAAGGGAAATTACTTCAAATGTGTTTAACAACAGAAAAATAAAGAAGAAATCAACATCATAAATATTTGCTCTGCAATGACTTTGTCACCATGGCAACTGTAAGCAAGCTGCAAAACAGAGGAGGAAGGACCCTGGAAAGACAGATAACGACCTCTATGGCAGCACATGCAATAAGATGGGAGAAGGTAATGTCATTTCTAAGAGCGGCTGGCTGCAGATATAACCCATTCCCCCCCCCCCCCCCTCAAAAAAAAACAACAACCAAAAAGCAACTACAACTTGTTGCAAAGTCTCACTTATTCATTATTTGTTGATGTGCATTTTACTGCAAACTTGGAAAGTTTGTGGAAACTAACAAATGTTTTTGTTAAGGTTGACTGTTGTATCACATGACTGGGCAAATACACAGTGATCACAGATTAAAGACCTCCCAATAGATGATGATTGTGTTCTTTGTGGCTCCAAATGATATGAGATATTCATCTATTAATTGGTCTGTTGGACAATGAGTGTAAGATGACCCCCCCCCCCCTTCAAGTCGTAATTTGGCATGTTCCAGCTCGCTGCGAGCATCACGATGAGTTGCAAATTCACCCCTGCGTCACGTATCGCCAATTTGTATCGCAGAGACAGTATCATTCGTCTCTACAGAGTTGTCTCTCTTTGTGGTGCATCATCGCAAGATCCAGAGGAGGGAAGTGATCAAAGATGGCGCCACGCCTTCCAGTCCACCAGAACTCCTATCTCGTCGCGGATGCACAAATCAATGCAGCAGACGCTTTCCCTCGAGCAGATGTGCTCTTCACAAGAGCACGTGGGAGGAGGGGGGCCGAGGTGGTAGGTACAGGTTCCCCGCAGGGTGAGGGGTATGGAGCACAACTTTTGTCGCAGGACTTTGCTTGCCAGACTGTGGATGGTGCACGACCCATAGAGCAGGAAAATATCAAAGGAACAGTCTTCTTCTCTGATAGCGGCCTAAATGCCAGTACTTTCACAAGAGTCTTGGCGACCCGCCAAGCGACCAGCACGGAATGTCCCGATATTATTTCACAGTTGCCTCCGGTTTACTGTCACTACTTGACCTGGAGAGAACACAAAAATAGCAAGAAAGACAAATTTCAGCAATCACCACCTCACAAAGTACAGAGCAGTACTGAGAACATGACCTAGGAACATGAGTATACTTCCTCAGCAACAAACATATACTGAAATATATATAATTATTCTGTTCATCTTGAGTTATTACACTCTTACACGATATAAATGTCAGACGCTGGAATCTTCTTCAATCTAATGCTCCTTGCCAACTGGCAATGCTTTAGCTTGTATTGTAATGAATCATTGTTGCAACAGATATTCAGGCTCCGTGACGCAGATTACTTTCTCTCCAAATATGCACAGAACAGACGACACAATTAACTCAAATGGTGCCTACTTGTTTTGCATGTCAGAGGCACCTACAGTGCGCAACACGATCCCCAGCTGCGTGATCAAAAGAATTTCTGCTCATCTCTTCCGCAGCTACGTCTGCCCAATGGCCTAACTTCATACTACAGGAGTGATCAAGCTCTTTTACAAGTACCATTTCCACTTTGATGATAATGACAACAATAACAACGAGTCCCACTCACCCTAACGATGCCAGCGCAAACCTTCCTTTCCGTGATGATCGGTAGGGATTGTGAAACGACCTCGTCTTCAGCATGTTCTTCACCAAAATCTGTCGGAAAGAGCAGTAGAATATCAATACAAGTACAGAAGGGAATTAATATCCCACATTTCTTTCATTATCCCTTTATCTATTAAAGGGGTGGTACAGTTTTGGTTGAGATGGGGCTTGAGGTTTCCAATGTTTTTTGAGGATTATTTGTTGAGGTATTGAGAAGCTCTTACGAAATATAAAAGAGCTTATAATTCTAGGAGGAATTCAAAGTTTATTTGATGAAAATTGGTTCTGAAATGGCCGAGATATCCAAAACAAAGTGATCCTAATGACAGGGGGGACCCACTTTTTATTAGGACCAATTTGTTTTACTTTGTTTTTAGATACATGTATCTCGGCTGTTTCAAAACCGATTTTCATCAAATGAACTTTGAATTCCTCTTAGAATTGTATGCTTTTCAACATTTCATACAGTGGTTTCTAAGCATCTCACAAATAGTTAAAAGCTGAATCCTCACTTCAACCAACACTATACCATCCCTTTAACTCACAAATAATCACTGTCATTACTTCAATAGTGTGTTTTACTGCATGACTAAAAAAAACCAAAAAAAAACAAGAAACAAACAAGCAAATGAAAGAGACCCTTCCCTGGTTTGCAAATGGCTACATTTTATGTCCAATCTTTGGTGCACTCGGACGTGAAATCTAAACACACAGAGGATATATCAAGGAGTGACCTGATGGACACAAACCGCATTACACTTTTATTATGCATCCTACATTGTGTGAGCAAGGGCATCATACACAAACTCAGTGATAGTCATTAGAACCACCCACTGGCCATCGGGCGGAAGGTTGGTAGTCTTGTGGATGTGACGCCTGTCTAGCAAACAGGAGATCATGGGTTCAAGTCCCACATAAGACTACTATAATCAAACACTGAACAATCAGTGTTTATTTATGTCAATTGATGTATAAAGACAATTTGTCAATCAGTTGCAATACACTCAATGGTTTGATTGGGTGCTTGATCTACCTCCATGTGTATGCTTATCTTTGGATGAATATTTATCAAGAGTATACAGAATTCATGAGTAGCAATTTATCTTGCTAAAAATTTAGAGGAAAAACAAAACAAAACAAAAAAACTCAAAAGCCAAAGAGCAAAAGTTGAAATGTGAAATGAAATCCCTAGTAAAGACATATGTTTGAAGGACAATTTCACTCCATTTTGATTTTGACTGTGATAGAAGGGGAGATAAATAAAACACACTGCACAATGAAAAATAAATTACAGGAAAAACATAAGAAAGCTGTGGAATTGAGGGATTTTTCATACAGTAATAGGGGTGACAAGAAGATGCACACCACTTTCTAAGGTAAAGATGTCACCTCTCACATTTCTCTCAACTCGCACCATGGTATACTTTTTCAAATAATTCCTTATAAAATGGCAACTGCATTTCCACAGGAAAATCGTCTTCAATTTACATCAAGAATGTCTTGATGCATATGGACATTCCTTCTCCTTTTCAGATTCATTTCTAAATAATGCCTCCAGCAACACTTTGTGGCAGGGACATACAAATTCAGCAAAAAACATCTTGCGCACAAGGTTGTTGAAGTCATGTGAGTCAAAGACATTCTAACCTCATCTCATATGCATCACAACCAACCGTCCCTGTTTTTAGAAACATGAAAACACGATGTTACTGTTCTGTGATCCGACAATGGTGCACCTTTCACTTTTCAGTGCCACATTGCTATAGCACTTGAAGTCAATTAAAAGATGGCAGAGACTCCAATATGATGATACTGTACAGGACATTCCAGTCCTGGATAACAAAACTTTATTTTTGGTGGTGGTGGTGGCAGCAATGGTGGTCTTGCAATGTTCAATCTACTTGGCTGACGTTCAGGCCTACAGCTTTGCTTGGGATGTGCTTGGCAGTCTTGGCGCCAGTCACGTTGCACTAACATTGTGCGGAAAATTCACCTCAAAGAGACTGCTGCTTCAAATGAAAGCAGCCGCATCAAAGCAGCAGATTATGAGTGCCAGTCTGGTGCAAGAGCGCGAGAAGTTGTGTTTCCTGGAACGCCAGCAGCACCCTACTGATCACTTTCAAAACAAACTTTGTAGCTGTCTTTGTGACATTTAAAGTGTCCTTTGCATAGTTCTCTTATATTCCCTTTAACTAAAACCTGGAGTGAATTTTCTCACACTTGCAAAAAAAAAAAAAAAAACTAGCAATTTTCTTGCTTCTTCAAAAATCTAGAAGTGAATAATATCTGTCAAAGATGCATGCTGAGGACACAAGTGAACAAAATGTCATCTTTAAGATATGGTAAAATTATACCACGCAGATTTTGAAATGTACATCAGACACAGAGTACCAAAAGCAATACTTCTACAGGCACATGGAAGCACTCACTATTAAATCCCAAGCTGAGAACAGGAAAAACTCTTAGCTTGAATAGTTGATAATTTTCTTGTCTTATCTTTCTTATCAACAGTCCAATTTTATCAAAACTTTCACTATCTTGTTGCTTTTCTCTAAATACACAGTAGAATGTATAAATTATCTATATTGTCTTCTATTTGAGGCACCTTCTCCTAACATCAGCAATGAAGGTCTTTGTCCAAGAATCTGAGATCATGAGATAAAAATTGAGCCAGCATATAGATAATTAAAGAATCTGCTTGGGGTCAGAAAGGAACATGCATAATACATATGTGCGTCTTCATGAGGCCTAGTCCATCATTTGTGACTACATGCCACATTGCTCCATCCTTTAATAACACTTGCACTGCAGCATACCTCCCCATTTTGTTGGGCCCCCCCCCCCCCCCCCCACTCCCATAATTTCCCAAATTTTCCCAGAAGTGGGGACCACTCCCCCGGACAAACGGCTGCAATCACTTTCGCCAGCGGTCAGTTGATTAAGGGTCACATATCCAGCAGACTAATCAGTGTCGCATCCTCGAGAGAACAGCCACTCCCTTGGAATCATTTAAAGGACAGTCAACCGCGGAGCACCAATCAAACCCGACAAGCGGAGCCTATTTTAAATTGTACGCGCCACATCCGAGGGCCACATCAAATTGCTTGGCTTGCCAGATCTGGCGCTCTGCTTCAATTAAGAACCCAGCAACATCTTTCCTTCAAATCTGGCACTCAGCATCAATTACAAACTTAGTAACATCTTTCTTTATTTTAAAAAAAAAAAAAAAATGGCTTCCTGTAACTGCAAGAGAAAAGTGTCACATGACTTTCGGCCAATCAGAGTCATGCAAAAATCTGTTTTCCTTTTTTTTTTCCCTGTAGTAGTTGAACTTTTACAACAACAGCACGGCTGCCTGATTCTCAGCTAGACTCACCAGTGTTTCTATCTTTGGCAGCTGCTTGACGCAGCAGTCCACCTCGTCCTGTGAAACCTCCACCAGCACACAGTTCTCCTCTTGGGATGGCATGGGCTCCTCCCCGTGCTGGGTCACCCACGGATGTTGCTATGGAAACGAGATGGGAGAGAAGAAAGAGAGGACAGTGAGAAGGCGGGGTAGGAGCTACCACCACAGCAATGCAAGATGCAGCAAGCCATACTGACTTTGCCTCTGGTAGCTACTCTTGGAGGGAGAGCGGGGTGTGATTTACTTAAAATATTTCTGTTTCTGATGATGACAGTCCACCACCTAGTTGTGCTGTCTGGGTATTGAGGTATTTTTGCCTAAAGGAGTAATACTCAAATTCTGATGAGATAGATCACCACGGCATATTATATATCATGGAAATCTGTCACTGTTGCACACCATAACAGTCACACAATCCAAAAAACAAATTTGTTCCATTATGAGCTACACAAAATGCCAACCATCATATATTTCAGAAGATGCTGAACAATGAGCTTATAGTAAATGCAATGGGTACTGAGAGAGAATGAGTACTGTTTTCATGACAAGTTTAGATATAGATGTGTTGATAAGGGTGTAGATAGAGATGATAAAGATATAGCCATCATACTTTTCTTCAGAGAATAGACATGGAGAACAATCTTTGATTATTTGTTTCTTCACTCACTCATTCATTCATTCATTCATTCATTCATCCATTCCTTCATTCATCCATTCATTCATTTCTTTTTTTTCCAACTATTTATCTATCTTTCTACCTATCTGTCTATTTGTTTGTCTGTTCGTCTGTTTGTCTGTTTACTTATTTATTCATTTGTTTATCTGTTAGAAGTAACAAAAAATCATATCGAGGATATGGTCTCACCTTCATGTCGGGAAGTGTTATTCTCTTCTGCGGATCCTTCTCCAGCGCCCTCGTAATGAGATCTTTCACCTCGTCTGATACCTCGATGCTACAGACAGACAGACAGACAGATAGACAGACAAAGAGAGAGAAAGAGAGAGAGGATGAAATAAAGAGGAAGATAGTGAGAAAGAGCGAGGAGATGGAGAAAGAGGGGGGGGGGGGGGAGAAAAACAACTTTGTAACTATTCCTTGCAGTACATTAACCCTCTCCATACCAGGGACTTTGGACAGTGTATACAACACTATAGGGTTTTCTGTGCCAGGCACCACTCATAGTACACAAAGGGTTAACAGAGAAGTGGCATCCATTTGCATGAGAACTAAATAACCTAATCTACCACCACATCAGATTGAATTACATCCTAGGACAAGAACACTGGCAAATTTTTTCCTCGCAGCTATTTCGGAAATTTTGAGGAGCAAAAGAAAGGAGAATGCCCTGGAGTCAGGGAAAACATCAGTGTCCCGTTGTCGTGGCAACTTACTCTTCTGGGAATGTGACCGGCTGTGTCCTGATCTTGTTGTGGAGACCGAGGATGAAGTTGTCTTGAAATGGCACCTGTAAAAGTCAATGCAACACAACACCACGTCACCGTGACTGTGAATCAGCTCGTGTTAACACTGCCAGCACCACTGACAATTCCTTTGCATACTACGTCGCTGGTGTGTTTACACATTGGTGATGAGAGGGTTAAATCAGAGATAACTGTAAGGTCACAGGCTTGGTACATACAGGTGTTTTCCTTTCCTACAAACTGAAGGTTCTTACATCAATCAACATTGTTTGGCTCACGAGATCTGGTGCTCTGCAACTGATCATCAGTCAATATCTTTACTTCCCACAACTAAGGGATTAGACAGTTTGATAATAATTCTGATACTAAAAAAAAAAGATAATAAAATAAGCAAACATGGGTGGAAACTCATCTTCTAATGCTGAAACAATTAGCTAATCCTAACTTCAAAAGCACTCAATCTGAAATTGAAGTTGCATACTAAAGAAGTTGTTCAACATCACTTATTACCGCTACCCACATCACTTAGCTCAGCTTTTATCACTTGCATTTCAACGAATTAAATATTAAATAATGATAACAGTATCATGTGCACGTGAGTTTAATCATCTTTTCCCTTAAAAATTTCCTCTTCACATTCCCTCTAGTCTAAATACATTTCATAAGATACTATCCATTTACATCAAACTCTTCTAAGGTCTCTCTCTTTTTTTTTTTAAATCTCAGACACAAGGTCAAAGGCTGCATGCTGCAGCTTAGACAGGTGTGGAGAGAAGCTCATTAGGGTGGAATACAAGGATCTCCTGGGCCAGGCTCGGCCTGGGAAAGAAGATTGTCATATCACAACCACTTTGAAAGAAAATAAAAATGAAGACTCATAGTAGCCTTCAGGCGTGACCACATAATGAGGGGGTACTGAGTGGGAGGTGGAGAGATGGGATGGAGAATTCCACATGCAAAATAAATGGGCTCTTGATTTATGAAGCTTCGTGCAGCAAATGGTCAGACTGACCCCCACATATGACTGTAGCTCAAGTTTTTCACAGATAAATCAAGTATTTTAATGGATGAAGAATAACGTCACGAAATCTCAGCAACTTCACTTGATTTCGTTTCTGCTTGACTGTTCAACAAGTCTTGAGAATAGATTTGGCATACTTTTTGTTTTCAAAAGGTACAAGAGAATGAAGGAAATTAACTTTATCCAGCGAAGTCAACCAATTGTATTTCAAAGAAATAAGTTTGTGGATTGCTCTTAAAATCTGTATTTTCTTCAAATTGATCTCTCCTATTTGATACAAAAATCAGACTTCATTTCCCTCATAGCATCGTCACTTCAACAAGAACTTCAGTAGCCTGCAGTTCAAAGCCTTATTTCATCGAAACCTGTATTCATGTCTTTCCGCAGATAAAATGACCACAGCAACAACTTTGCATAGCTGCTGCATGCCTATATTTTGAATAGAAGTTACAAGGGTTTTTTTTTTCTCTCTCTCTCTCTCTGACATATGATCTTTGAAATGGTTTAACTTTCTATGCTAAAGTAGTATCCAGACTACTCCTACATGGATTTACGCAAATTTTCTGGTGATACGATCCTCAAATTGGCCACAGCAAGGAGCACGAACCTGTCCAAAGAGAAAGCAGTAGAGAGTGCAGCCCATGGCCCAGATGTCCAGGGCCCGGCCCCCATACTTGATGGAGTCTTCCAGGAGGGACTCTGGGGCCATGAAGGCCGGGGTACCCACGGTGTCAGAGAGCAGGGCGTCAATCCCCTCAAACTTGTCGCTCACCCCAAAGTCAGCAATCTGAAAGACAACAAAAAATACAACGGATTAGTCTCATTTTTTTGTTTTCGATGATTAATAACTTAATGATTTCTTTTATTATAAAGTTACATTGTTCTTTGTACATATATTCATATTTCTTTTATAAATTTTTGTAAATGTTTTCATGCATTTCAACAATTCTTAATGGCAGGTGAAGAGATCAAAGGATTTGTGTCATGTCTATTGGAAAGGCATGTCAAGTTTAAGGAACGGTCATACCCACATTTTACATTACATGGTAATTTTGTTTGAGCATGGGGCAATATCAATATATATAGATTACAATGAAGTAAAAATTCAGGTCCCAAATTTATCATCTATATACCCTTTATATACTTTACTATCGTAGAAGTGGATATTTTGCGCGACTAATTTTTCACGCTCAGCTGGGCAAGATGAGTTTCGCATGTTTTTAATTCAGCGGGATCAAGACATCAACTACTGGAACATATGGCAAGCAAAAATATTTGCATGCTTTTATTTTCGTGCTAGTTTCTGGTTGCGCAAAATGCGCGAAAATTTCAACACTGCAAAAATTTCCACTT
Source organism: Diadema antillarum (assembly GCF_040938485.1). Taxonomy (NCBI): domain Eukaryota; kingdom Metazoa; phylum Echinodermata; class Echinoidea; order Diadematoida; family Diadematidae; genus Diadema; species Diadema antillarum. The sequence continues at coordinate 98,620 of NW_027271966.1, read as the reverse complement.
TTACAGTATTCTGCTATAACAAAATATCGACATGACGAAAGAAAAATGCCTATCCCGAGGACTTTGTTATAACAGGAGCCGGTTGTATCTCCTCAAGATTCGGTGCATTTTTAATGACGTTATCCAGTTTCATTTCATCTTTTCAAATATATTATAACTAGTATGACATAAATTAGATGTGTTATAAGATATGAAGTGTAATTCAGAGTGGCCAATTTGAAGATGACAAGATGGTAATATCTGCAGCAAGATCCCTTCGGGGACTGGATGGGTTAAAGCCATTACCACGGCAACCATCTCATCCTCACCTTGACGTGTGAATCCTCATCTAGGAGGAGATTGGAAGGCTTAATGTCTCTATGGATCACTTTCTGATAGTGCACTGAAGAGGAAGAAGAAGAAATAGAAAATAAAAATATAATGTGGGTCACACGTGAAATGCTACATAAACGATTCAATCCGAATAAATTACAGACATCTGATGCTGCCAAACAATTAATTATAATACTTAGCAGTTTGTCTCATTTTTTTTTTGTGTGATACCACATGACAGATTTATTATCGCTTTTCAAGAGATTATGCAGATATTTGGTACCTTTCATAACAAGCAATCGTGAGCAAGACTTTTATTTCATTTTCTTTTTACGGACCTGTAACGAAGACTTATGAGTTAGAATGTACCTAGCGCAATGACAGCTACACATGGCTAGTAAAAATAATAATAAACAAACAAACAAAACACAACCTAACCTAACCCCCCCCCCCAATAAAAAAAATAAAGTCATGCAATTCAGTAACATAATTGCCCATATTGAATATACCATTTACTATCGAAGAGTCACGTGTCATTAAACGTTAAATGTCACTGACTTGCCCTGGCCCGACCTCTTTTCCCTTCTCTCATGCAAGATTAATCCTTGACATTATCTCGGCAGTAATTACCAAAGAAACAACAGCAACAACATTATACTATCTATTGCCCCATGTGCATTTTGTATATATGTCGCATCCCCATCAGAACAAGCTATATATTGTCTTAACATGATCAACAGCCAGTGTGGCGACAGCGAATGGCTAATTGGAGCCATTGATTCAAGGACTGAATCATTTCAGCCTAGCAGGATTTTCCCCCCCACACGTCCCCTGTGACTAGCAAGTCCATGAATTATGTATGCACACCCTCAACCAGTGACAACACACACAGACAACCCTAGGCCTTCTTGCTTTCACTATTAAGTTTAGACGTAATATCCCCCGAAATTAGTCTACACGACAACATGGTTACATTTTCCAGAAGTCTATCTACAGAGAGCACGGACTAAACTCTTCAGCACATTTTAACATCAGTAAAAAAAAAAATAATAATAATAAATAAATAAAATATATGTGATGAACAAGAATTCAGAAGTACTATCCATGCACCCGTACAGCAAAATAACAATTCTTGGACATCACTTTAAAGATCACAGTACATCCCACTAAAACAAGCCTTTGTGATGAGGCAGATACTGATCCATATCAGGTTTTAAATTATCCCTCATGCTGAAGAACTGAAGAGTTTGTTTACAAAAACCAATAAGTCCATTTTTGAAGATTTTGAAGTACGGTCTCTGTCATAAAGTACAAAATGATACCTTTTAAATGATATATTGGTCACTACATATAAAGGTACATTTTTGAAGTTATGGTCAAAAGAAGCGAAATTTTTCTTATTATTCTCTTTATTTTTCTTGACCTTTAATCGCAAATATCTCCATTTAGCAAATATGGACTTACCGGTTTTTGCAAACAAACTCTTCAATTGTACCAAAGAATCTCTACCACAGTCATACTGTGCAAGGCAGAGAAATATGCACTTTTGGAGAATGGTTACATACAGAACCTTTCTTTATTCCTACAAACAGAGAACAACACACTATGACTTTACAACCTCCAGTACAAAGTTTAGAATTCTGAGACAGTTTCAACACTTTACCAATAAAATTTCCTTTAGGGCCTACATTACTTCAGAGTAATATTGAAAGGTGAAAAGAGCTAATCAAATACATCACCATAAAGGCTGAATACCTTTAATGGTTATTACTTATCAGGATTGCTGCTCTTAAAGTCCTCTTGCAGTACTGTTTTGTTCCAAGAATAAATCATCACTCATTAGCATGGGAGGATTTCTTGCAAATTACGTACAGGTCAATTATACAAATGACTTGACTTCCTTTCTTTTCTTTTTTGTTATGTCCTTGAATCGCTGCAGTGCATCACCAATGGGTGCCTACAAAGGGAAAACATTTCATACCCTGTATGCAATCTGGAACTGAACTCACTGAGGACGAGTCCTGAGTATACTCGCGCAAGTGTCTACGGAAAATATGTGTTGTAGCATAATCAGTCCGTTCTCAATGGGTTAAGGCATGAAAAAAAAAGGGGAAATTCCCCTCTCTTCCTCCAATTCTCATTCCCTTCCCGGAGGGGGAAAAAAAAGAAGGCTAGAGCAAAATTGCCACCCACTGGAAATGATTCATCCATTCTCGACAGATTTGGCAAAAGAAAACGCGAGATCTCACATCACTGCATTATTAAATGGCTTTCCATGTCTGTGTGATGCCCAATTCAACCGACGCTTTTCATAACAAGAGCTCTCCATTCTACTTGACCATGGTGGCGCACAAAATTCGATCTTTTGAGAAAAATATGTCAGAGCTCAATTTTTTGTGCTAAATAAAAGACAGAAGAGGTCTTCTCTCTTTTTTAATAGCTTTTTTTTTTGCAACAATTATGCCTTACTGAATAAAACAACTGCATAAAGCATTCCTGTAGCATAAAGGAAAGTAGTTTAAAAGGTATAGAAGAAAATCTCAGCCTCTTACTGGGCCCTGTTGCATAAAACTTGAGAAATACTCTGGTAAGAAGTGAAAACTCAGGTTAGCACGATTCTGCAATGAACTTTAAGTATAACACTAGAAAAAGCTCTGTTAACAGTAAGCTGAGTTTTCTCAGGTTAATAGCTTCATGCAATAGGTCCCTGGATCTGAATGATACGACAGAAAGAAGATAGACGACACAGCAGATAGAACAGCCTTGTCGCTAAACTGGCACTCACAGAATTCGATTCCTAGAATGATATCCCTGAAGTACGTCCAGGCCAGCATCTCACTGAGTGGGTTGTCTGAAGGCACCTCCATCACTGGCCTGCCAACCAATCAGAGGAGAGGTCACAGGTTAAAGTTTTATGACTCAAGTTCTCCCAAGAGGATATCACATTTTAGTAATACTGCCAGGAAACAATTTGGAATAATCACATACAACATGACTTCTGGCAGTCAAAATAAGAACTAGACATAGCAAACTTTTGCATTCTTACATTAAAAAAGAAAACAAAATCTGTTAGAAATACCACCACTGTAAACCAGCATGGTAACACAAAGCATGGATGGTGTCACTAGAAATCAAGTTTAAGGGCATGTTAGGATAAAGGAGTGATGGATTAAACATAACAAAAACAAGAACAGGAACAACAGAAATGAGCAGCAAATGAATTGAATATCTATTACGTAAGGACGTGGGGTTGGGAAATTTATCAGGACTATAACATAGGAGACCAGCGACAGCCCAAGAGAATAGCATCAATCTAATGCCAAAGGGGACACACAATCATTTTCCCCCTTTTCCTGGCATTGGGGCCCAGATTGGCTACAACATTCAGAGCGATAAGTTTAATTGACCAAATGCTCACTCCTCATGCAATTGTACATGTAGCTCCAAGGTAATTTGCATTGGCCGATAGTCTAGCAAATCACCACACGTACAATACTTATTGGCGTACATGCCCAGGTTCCACATGGGTGAACAAATGTATAGCCTCCACTCAAGTCTTTACCTCATTTAAATATAACAGACATTTCAGGCACTGATTTTGCTACATTGCTCAACTTCTATGAATCACCTAGCTGACTGTCGAAATATATTTCCTAACTAATGAAATAAACAATCCATTCACCAAAGAACAGACTCTTGGTATCATACCACTATCACCACCATCACAAATCACCGCTATCAGGCCCAAAACCACTATTTCGGCACAATTGGACAGTCGCAAAACGCGAAAATTAAAGTTTTTAGAATAGGTTTCATTTTTATACCAATCCATGACGCAAATATTCAAGCTTGTAGTTGAAAAATATGAACACACAATCTTGCTTTATTTTTGTGGTGTGATAATTTCTTTCATAGGGCGTAGATTTCATCATGTAACATACGTTACCAATGTCATTCTATTTCAAATGCTTTAAGATTGGTGAATACAGTCTATGATTGAGATAATTATGCGTCAGATGTGAAGTATACCATCGGCTGCCATGTTTGTAAATGCTGCCTGCAGATGGGAAGGATGGCAAATGACCTGTATGCTATACTGAACACAGCATGTCCTATTGTGTTAAATCTTATTTCATGTAATGTTCATTTGTTTTCTCGATAATTTGATGTCAGACTTTCTTCAGAAAATATTTTCAACATTTATCAGTCCCAAATTGCCAGCCAATTCTTGAGTATCATCGATGAAACATGCAAATCTATGTGCGCAAAAATATATTCGTCAGATTCCACATAACGTATGTTTCACGTTAATGTAACGTAAGTTACAAAGATAATACTACTACATGTGCAACTCATTTTGGTACTTTTTCTTTTTGGTTTTGGTATATATTCTTACATTAATTTCTCGTCGACTCTAAGTGAACGTATATTATAACAAGACGTCGCAATATCATGGTGATACAATTCTCAAAAATTACAATTGAAATAGTTGTAAAACTGCAAGACTTTATAACATGTCCGCGTATAAACTCTGGAGTAGAACATTAATCCGTTACTGCTGATATTTTGAAGACAATTGGCTTCATACTTATGAATTTATGGCATTGAAATGATAAGAGTTGGGAACATGCTTTCAAGTGCCTTCACGGACGAAAATATTGTCATGATGTACGTGTAATATAAAACGAGTGGTGGGTAACGAAGGTTTCACTTCAATTTTATCATAATGGGAGTTTTCGTATGCTTGACGTCTTGTAACGTGTTATCTTCATATTGATGTCTTGTAACTTGTTATCTTCAGCTGTCACTTCATGCTGTTGAAAGATATGTTTCGAATCCATAACTTTACAGACTCCATAACTTTGCTGTCGCAACAGTTATTCTATGCAGGAACAGTTTGAAAATAGCAGTTGCAATACAATAGTATTCACAAAATTTTTAACACTTGTATGAAACAAGAAACGGCAGAAACGAGATGGTTACTCTATTAAAGTGCTTCATAATGAACAATAACGCCGTATTGCTTGTATTTGAAATTTCTGAACTCGGTAAACAAGAGATATGGACAGAAGGAACCAAGAAATGTTCTTTGTTAATTAAATAAATGACCACTTTACTAAGTTGACTATGGCAAATGAGGTCAATGAAATACCGTCAAATTACATAGTTGCATTAGCACAATACTGGGTAGGATGAATGAAATTGTCATTAGTGAAATGATGTACTCGATTGTCCTTGTTATGTATGCATAAGACAGTATAATCCACAACGATAACAAGAATAACAAGTCTTGCATTAATAATTCTTGCCGTATCTGGAAATTGTCTCCTGCATGGAAAAATGTTTTTGCAGCTTTCAAAAGAAAAGTGAAAGGACAAGTTGCTATACATGCACAACAAAGGTACTGATAATGATTACAGGCAGGCCCGTAAGTAGGATTTTCATGGGGTGGGGGATGGGGTCAGAGTTAGAAAAAGTCGACTACTTCCAGTTTTAATCACCTGACAGGGAGAAAAATAAAAGCTCCCGTGCCATTTTTTCTTTTGTTTCATTTCTTTTACCGGGTTTCATCGACTGACAAGCAAGAAAAAAAAAAGAAAAGAAAAGAAAATGGAAGAAATATAAAGAAATTCTTCAGCTTAATTCTATGCTGCCAGTACAAGCCCAATTTCATGTTTTTTTTATTTGTTTATTTCAAACTGGGGAGGAGGATTCTGCGATTCATTTTTTCTTTTTATTTCCTTTTGTTTATATTTTGACTGCTGGCAAAGGGGCGGGGGACCTCGAACCCCCTCCCCTATAGTTACCCTGGTAGGGTAAATAATAAAAAAAAAGATGCGTGACTTTGCTTTTTTTTGTCAACTACGCGACGGGTACATGTTTTTTTTTTCTTGAATCTTTGCTTAGAGATATGATTTTTCGCCAATCTGATTGCAGCTTATGCGTTCCCTATATATGGGGTTTTAATCTCAGCACTGCTCTTCCCCATTGCAACTGCATTAACTTCAACGAGAAGGAAGAACAAAAAATGTTGATGTCTTAAACATATATCTTACTGAAACATACATCACTATAATTATTATTAGCATTATTATTATTATGTAGGCCTGATCTATGATGGTATACTCAGTAATAGTTAAAATTACATTTCTTTAATGCAAATGTATTTCTGTTACCTTTTCTTCATTCAAAGTGTGTTTTTCTTCACTTTGAGATCATCAACGATATAACGACACAAATTTAAGTTAAATTTTCTCCGTTAAAAATGGTCAGGTAGTAGTAAGTCACCATATTGATTTATGATAACCGAAGATAAATATAATTGAAAAGACTTATTTCCCTATGGAATTCCTTCAACTATAGTTCTAGAACAATTAGATGTTATTTCTATCCACGCACATTCTCTAAAATATCCTTTTTCAATGACATGAATTGATGAAACTTACGTTACCAAAACTAGAAACTTACGTTACTATATTAATGCAGGGACCTGATCCAATAGTTTTGAAGTAGAGATCTGCGTAATCCCTAAGTTTATTAGCTATTCATTGAATTTTCTTAAAACAATGTTAAATTCATTGTTTATACCTGGAATATGACATCATTAAAGCCAAGTTGAACATCAACGCCCACCAAACGATTTTTTTCAAAGATACTATGATTATGTCCCCTTTTACTGCATCCTCCTAACAAACAAGAACATACAGCTGTAAATGAATTTGATATGTTTTGACGGAGAAACTCATCAACATCATAACTGCAACAATTAAATTGTCTCAAATTAAATGAGCTTTTCTGTGGATTGTCTGTTATCAACATGCCAACATCTTGAAACTTACGTTACCAAAATTTGAAACATACGTTACGTAATAAATTGAGTGATTTATTTCAAAAGAATAAACCTGTACAGCAAAGCAATAACTGTATTTTTACGGTGGAATCTACTGACTTAATAAAGACACAATATACAGAAGTAAAGCATGATTCTATGAAAAACAACAACACATTTCCAACAATCAAATACTTACTCAGTTTTTCAACACATCATGTAAAGGTATTTTGCGCGCTGCCAATGCTCAAGATGCCATTGAAAGAAGTTGCTGAGCTATCCCATGACCTTAAATCGACGGCACAGATTCGAGAAATGTACATTTAGGTGGTAATTAATGGTGTAATTAAGCTTTCTGTCATTTGGTGGTAACGTAAGTTACATCACGTATGTTACACTTGTGGATTAAATCGTATAAGTTAGCAACATAATAATGAATCTTTTGCCACCCATGGGTATGACGACAATCTACTCCATTAGTCTCAACTCTAGAACAATCATTCAGAGCCATGCACCTTCATACTTTTTACAAAGATGGTAACGTATGTTACTTCTCTTAAATCTACCTTTTTAAAATCTACGCATGCGAGATTAACAGTCACATGTCTTTTGAAGCTGAGTGCTGAAATATCTTTTAACATAAACTTACACCCCTTTTGGTCAGAAAAACAATACAATTGTGTAGTACTCACTGTAATAGCATAACCAAGTTGGCAGTACAAAGATGGTAACGTATGTTTCAGCGAATCTGGCGACACATTTCCATCAGTTATTTTGTTAATAAAGAATGGTTAGTTTAAAAAGTTGTGTTAGGTTTTCATAGAACCTTAAGCCACTTTTCTGAAACCGTGAGTAAGCTTCCTTTTTATGCTCATATTTTCCCACAAAGTTGAGAAAACATTAAAAATCATCGTTGGCGACATGCACTTTTAAGCCTGTTGGCCGAACTTAACCCTCCACCAATGGCTTAGTGGTATAATTTCGCCTTCGAAATGATTTCAGTTTTTGTTTATATGTCCCTTGGCATCACATAAAATCACAGGGGCATTTTGAAAGAGCTTTTTATCTCTCCTAGGTGAGAAGGAACATAAGCGACACGATTTTTGACCAATTGCGCCGAAATAGTGGTTTTGGGCCTACAGTCATTTTTGATATCGTTATTAGTATGATGATCATTATCATCGGCAGTACTGTTGTCAATGTGTTCATCTTGGGGTGCATTTGAGCACTCAAAAACAAACCAAAGTGAAACGAACTGTACCTCCACCAGATTTGGAACGTTCGAGCGCTCTGTGGAAAAAGCTTACATCATGAGTTATAATGTAGAAGTGGTCCACACATTTTGTAGCAACAGGGTCATCACCTGGCGTGCTTAAACTACTTACAAATGTCCCAAATACAGTACATTTTGGTACGCTTTTGGAGCACATCTTGAAGTGGTCAACTTTTCACTCCGTACACTCCGGCACAGTACACTTTAGGAGCGTTCGAGCACTCCTGTGGCACAGGTACAGTTCGGTTCGCTTCAGGAGAGCGCTCGAACACACCCTTATTTGCACCTGCATATATCAGTCCTCTTTCATGCTTTGAATTACTAGTAATCTCAATCTCTTTCTCTCTTTAGAAGTCATGCCCTTCTCTGCTCATAAACTTCAACCTTACATTTGTGTCAAGTCCATCTCTCTCCAATCCTCATCTTTCCTCTCCCTTTTACCATTCTTTCTCTTCAAAACAAAAACAAAAACAAAACTGTCTAAATTGTATATTGCTGTTCACAAAAGTTGTAGACATTCTGTGTCTCTCTATCTCACTCCCTCCCTTCCAAATCTGTAAAGCCTGAATCTATATTCTGGATTTTAACATCCCCCTCCCCCCTTCCTCAAAATCTTCCATCTCTTTTCCATTTTTTTTTTTACTTCAGATCATGTACCTCCATTGATTCTCTCCAGCAGCCTTGCCCCATCCCACATTAACAATGTCTGCACTTATTTCTGCCTCTCCCACAGCTAGTGCATGTTCCAACAACTTCCTATCGGTTCATGCTTTCACACGGGAGTCACTCCAAACCCCCCTGGCAGACTAACCTCAAACTCGTTTTATCTATTCCTCTATTAAATATCTGTTTAGGAAAAAAAAAGAAAAGAATGGCATAGCAGCTTCCAAGACTACGAAAAGAAAATAGAAAATGCAAGAAAGGTAAAAAAGAAAGAGATAGAGCAGAGCAGCTTCCCAGACTATTACAAACAAAAAAATCTAATAGAAAACGCAAGAAAGGTAGAAAAAGAAAGAGATAAAGAAAAAAGAAATAGAAAAAGAGAAAAGAGAGAGATAGAAGGAGGAAGAGATGTGATAATTGGCCTCAGTGATATCAGATTCCTCCTTTTCTATTTTGTCTTGCCTGCTTCCAACCAAAAACAGGAACCTACGGCTGTGAGGCCCTGCTTTAATACAGGGAGACGCTTCTCGTCATCACAAAAGTCACACTTTGTGTCAGTACTTTTTGGTGCCCTTTGAGTGTGTGTGTGTGTGTGTGTCTGTCTGTCTGTCTGTCTGTCTGTGTCTGTGTCTGTGTGTGTGTGTGTGTGAGGGATGATGGCGTGTAAGGTATTAACCTAGTTACAAAAGGGGACAGTGAAATCCTTGGAAGATGGCGACATAGATGTATCTATAGACATAGCAACAAAAGCAAAAAAAAAAAAAATAGCAAAGGGAGAAACACGTTGAAGTGATGGATAGCGGGACAGCAAGCCAAGAGATGGCAAATATGAAGAAAACAAAAGATGTCAGAAGATATCACTGTTTAGATTAGGGAAAGGATGACATGAGGGGAAGTGATTGTAAAACAATGTTGGAACAAAATGTAAAGTGACACCTACAAGCAGAAAGAAGGCACCAAAAAGCAAAGATGCCACTGATGTATCATAGTACATTGTATATGTATGGAGAGAGAGTATTAGGAAAGCTACAAAGTAAAACTGGAGAAGCCAAAACATTGTTCTTGTATCCCTACAGAACTGTTGATTATTGCTCCCAAATGTATGTATGCATTAGAAATGAGTGAAGTAACTCTGTAGTAACACAATTTCCGTTGTGTAGCGACGAAAATGTGAAATATTTGCCAAAAAGTTTTGCCGAAAGACCACAATCTCGTAGCTAATACCCAATCATGGTTGCTACATAATTTTTCATAATCGATCATAAATAATCAAGAAACCGGACTACAGCATTATCCATCGATCTTGATTATGATCACATGGGCATGCTCAATCATCACGTAACATTCTACATGGAGCCCCACAATGCTGAACAGGGATGGCCCTTCTGGAATAAAAGTTGTATACTTTGATCAAAATTATTCTACACTTTATGATCTCAAAATACTCCAGAACAATTCATCATCCTGGCATATGGCATCAGCCAGGCATAAGAGTTTCTCAGTAGACCCTTTTGATACACTGCAAGCAAGCTCCAAATGGTGGAAAATAAATTTTGAGTGCTTCTGAGAACTAAGTTTTGGCTATAAAACATAGTTGCTACTGTTGATACTGCAAGAAAGATGACTGGGTAGTACATGTTTGCTAAATAATGTTACAATTACAATGTAAAAGGAAAGTGGCCTAAAAGACTGTGTGAAAAGTAAAAGTGATACACATGCGTGGCAATGTAGTTTTATGTCTACAAGAGAAAATGAGCGAGAGGTATGGAGGCAATCAAGAGAATGAGTGTGACAGGGAAGATTAGAGCCTCTCAACTAATTGATGGGAAGGTCACTCGGACAGGACACTTATGAGGAGGTGTCCGGCGAATCACAAGGCCACACCCATCATACTTAATGAAGACAGGACACTCTTAGAGGGAATTATGTGGTATATGTGGGGGAAAAAATCCTTGAGCTGTGTTCGAGTAATTAGACCAGTTTATTTGGATATGTGACCCACCCTGCTCAAAACCCACAAAAAGTCACAGTTTTGGATTCTCTGCGAATGGATCAAAATACATCATGTGGGTTGACCGACTCAGATTTTTAAACTTTGTCACATTACAAGGGAGAGTAACCTTCTCTCTATCCACTGTCAAAATTTGGCAGCTTAAAACCAAACAGAAATTCAGATATTCAGTTTTCCTGGACCATATTTTTTCCGATGTGAGCTCCTTTCACTGCCATATGGAGTATATTCTCATTGATGCTTCTGCACATCATGCCTGAGTGACCAGGCTTTCCTCTCTTTTCTATAAAACTGCATCTCCTAACTTTCTTTAAAATTTCAGTCACTTTTTGAATGGGTTTGGATGGTCCAATTTTAACTTCTACATCATTTTAAAACTTAAACTTACTCTTTTAAATTATGTCGAAAAGAGAAAATTCATTTCGGCCGGCCTATGTTCTGTGGTTTTGAGCAGGAAGGTCACGTATACAAATTGCATACCTTCTTTTATAACAAAGGTTGTTCATAGCTACAAAAAAAAAAAAAGCTGACCATAATCCCACTCAGCATGAACGTAAAGTGTGTCATAAGAACTGAAATGTGAAGGAGGTAAAATGACTACCCATACTTCACACTGATTTCTTGCAGTATGCACATCTGTGATCTTGAACAATCGTTTGAGGAGTATCAGACAATTTCACTTTGCTGACTTTACAAACTTTTAAAAAGGGACTGCTGGTGAACCCAACATTTCACTGCGTTGTTAACCAAATCTTACAATTACTCTCATCTCTGCAATTGCATCACTCACACACACAGACATACACAACTCAGACACACACACACACATACCAATACACATATGCATACACACACACTTACATACATACACACAAACACATGCAAACACACAAATAGATACATACACACACATGCACAAGCACACAAATGTATACAAATGCACACAAAACACAGACATACATGATAATTTGACGATTTTAAAAGCTCATCTGTAACCAGAAAAAAAAAAAGAAAAGGGTACTCTCAGCAAGCAGTGGTTGATGAGAATGAAACACCAAACAGAGACAGGGAATCGGAAATAGAGAGGAAATCCCATCTACTCTCTAATTGATTTCCTCCCAGGATGGATCGACCCAGAATTGCCCGCCACTGCGAAGCCTATTTACGAGAATTTTCGTCTCAAAAGTCAAAGCGCCATGACTTGAGAAGAAAATCAAATCAGCAAGATTTTTTTCTTCAAATCACATCTCCCATTTTGTTCTGAACATACACATGTTGCTATAACCCCCTCCCCCTTTCCCCACCCACTTTCACAGTATATATTTTTTTCCTCCTCTGGCAAAATGAAATGTATTTACCATATGCTCTTAATGCAATGTCTTTCCTGCATGTCTTTCATACATGCTGTTATCAGTATTTAGATTATCCCTCCCCCCGCACCCCCCCCCCCCATTTCTAATTTCCTGGCATACACGTATGTAATTCCTGAACAATACGCACTCAGAAGTCTGAATGATGTACACATGCCATATCATTCAAGAACCATGCAAAATGAGGGAAAACGCACAACAGTAGTGACATCTTTTGGTTGCTGGCAACATAATTTTCAAATAAACCAGCTGAAGTGGTGACTACACGTGATTTTTTTCTCTCTTTTTTTTTTACTTAAAAAGTACAGTGACATATGACCTTTCAACACAGGTTTTTCATGTGATTTTTTTTTTTTTTTTTTTAGTAAAAAAGAACAGTGACATATGACCTTTCAACACAAGTTTTTCATGAAAATAATCAACTGTCCACTTATTTCTATCCTTCCAAACAAATCATACTACCACTGCACCACTGGACATTCCTAGACAAAGTGACAGGTAAAAAATGTTATTTTCAACTGAAGATAAATGACCTTTTACCTTTCACCTTCTGAGATTTTTCCAAAAATATCATCAGTACATTGCATACTTGGGCCAGGTACAGTACCCCAAATAATCCATTATGCTTTTTTTTTCCCCTTAAATTGCAATATTAAGATATGAAAAAAATTGGACAGATAGATGGATATCTTCAGAGCATTATGTTTAGGTGGCCGAGGCATTAAAAACGAAGATAAATGAACCAAAATTGATACACAATCTTGTAACAGCCAACAGAGGGAAGGGGGGGGGGGGTTAATGTATGTATGTGTATGGGTAGTGTCTGGGAATGCGGAAATGAAGACAATGAGCTGAATGGAGAGACTGACAATGCATTATGAACACAATGACACAGGAGTCCAGTACAGTCTGAACAAAATCTGACAAATATTGCTAAAGATATAGCCATTTTTCATGTACGTCACAGCATTCATAGGGTATCCCAAAACAGTTATTATGCTCACTCAATTTAGGTATTACTTGTATGACTTCTTGAGTAACTTTAAGTGCCTTGTACATCTCTCTTTCTGAAGGCATATTGTAGTCTATATCTACAGAGTAAGGTATGCTGTACAATCAAATATCTTACAAAATATGGTGAGTAGTTTCGATCACATATATTCAAAAAGGTATCATCTTGGCCTTGGTTGTGTATGCAGCAAAAGAAGATATCATCAAATTTCTTGTAGTGCAACTTTCTTTTTAAAGTTGACTACTCTGATTCTAGCTCATTCCTACTCATTTCAGCACTTGCATTGAAGGTCAAAGAGACTGAATGAGGATGCCACTCACCCCTTTTCTACCAGTTCAAACACCATGTAGAGATAGTCAGTTGAGGGATCATCCAGAACCTGCCAGGGAATTCAAAGAAGACAAGAAAAATGTCTTGAAGTTGTTCCTTCTTAAAAACTTAAAACTCATCAATATAAAACAATGAGAAGTAGATTAATAAGAGCACACCACTCTCATGCATTTCTCTTCAACAACAGTAATTCTCTACAACATGTCAAGTTTACTTATGATATTAATGAAGCGATCATTCCTCAAGATGATTTTATTTTTACTTCTGAATTTTATTTATTTTAATGATAAACACCAGCAGAGACTCCAACTCTCCCGATTTCGACAGGAGATCTCCCGCAGAAAGCCCATTTTTGCAAAATCTCCTGTTCTCCCGCTTGAGATTTCATTTCTCCCGCCCTGGCTCTGTGTCTCCCACTTGAAATGATTTCTTACTTTAATATCATTGTTTGTTGAAAAATAAGCCTTAGATATCATGAGAGAGCATCTACACGTAGAACCGAGCTTCCAGGGCCCTTTAGCGGGCCCTGGACCCCGGCCGCTCATGATGTGCGCTTTGCGCACATCAAATTGGAGTCTCCCGTTTGATAGGGGTTTCAGGTGGGAGAATCTCCAGATCAGAAGGTGCTTTGGGTTGGAGTCTCTGCACCAGCTCATTTGCAGCAGATCAAAACTGAGATTTTTACGTGTCCCCGAAAATCCCCCACCCAAACTGCAAATTGCAAATGATAGCCGAAAGCTGTGTTTGCGTGAAGCTATATCTGCACATCCTTCCCATCCCAGCACAATCTAAATTTGGAAGAATAATCTGGCTATAAAAAGACTCCACGCAAGGTTACTGAGAGTTTATACGAATCAAACATCTCTACTAGTGGGAACTGCATTCATAAAGTATACACATATTCATATCTGCATACATGCACAACTGTACCGTAAGTCAAAAAAAAAAATTACAATGGTACCCTCTGCTACAATCACTTTAAAAATAGTGAATCAATCCAAATACAATTTTAGGGAATGGAACTATGACTCTTTGCCCACATCTTACAGATAACCCCATTCAATTTGCTTCAGTGGTCAAAGAGAAATGAGGAATCTTGTAGAGCATGTCAGGAATCTCCAAGTTCTGTCTATTGTGTTCACACATTAATATGCAGTTCCAAGAGCATCCAAGTGCTAACCTTGGAAGAATCAGCCTCATAACATGCTTTACAATAATTCACATTTCTCTGTGACTGCTTAACCAAATTGAATGGGGTTTTCTGCAAAATAGAGCTAAGATTATATATTTCACGACCCTGAAGTAGCATGTAGACGGACTAATCATATCGGATGTTATCGATGCGAAAATCCGTTGTAATTTTTTTGGGGGACATACTGTATGTACATCTATATCTTTAAGTTTGAAATACTTCAGCCACAAACATTTTTAGGGCAATGCAAAAGTGAAAGTGGCATACCAATATACATCTTAATGGTCTTTGTGGCATCGTAAAACTCTCAGATTCATTACAGGTATTACAAAATTATACTTGTGACTTTTGATTTCACATCTATGGTCTCTCATATATATATATGATGGGAGGGAGAGAGGGGAAATGAAAAGCTGTAAAAAAAGAAAGGAAAAAAAAATCTGATCTGAGCATGGCAGCATGCCATAGCAAGTTTCTTGTTACACTTTTAATGTAGGTTCAGCTGTAACATAATTTGTAGCCACAATATGCCATGAACCATCCTCATACAACCACACACCGACATATCGCTAGCTGAGAACAAGAAGGGCGCTATCGCAATTTTGGGTGGTATTGAGTTATTGGTATCACGTCATTGAGCTCATGCAATCTCCTCTACATTATGGTGTCAATTCTAAATCATTTTCAGTAAAATGTTAAAAATAAAAACCACAAGGGCACTATTTCAACTGATACTTGGAACAATACTTGTATAAATCTACCCACTTTTGATTAAATAAACACATACGTATATCACAAAAATCGATTGTTTCATTTTCATTTCAAATCTTAGAATGCCATAGCGTCCTTCTGATTATCAGCTGACGATATGTGACTGATATTGACAAAGGTGTGATACTCATCACTCCCTCTACCAAGGAAGGAGGTTATGTTTTTTGTCGGCATTGGTTTGTCTGCTTGCAAAGCAACTCAAATAGTTGTGAAGGGATTTGGACAAAACTTACAGGAAAGGTTGATAATGACACAAGTAACAGATGATTTAATTTTGGCAGTGATCTGGGAATTTTTATGAATTTTTAAAGTTTTTTTCTAATCTTTAGGCAAACAGGGTTGATGAACTTTGGAGTATAAGCTGGGCATATTTGAGGTTTGCATATATGTACTAAAGCGAGTATTCTAATTGAGGAGCCGTGCAGCAGGAAGTTGAAGAGGTAAAACACTTTGTAGCTTTTTCTCTTTGCTTTTTTCTTTTAGCTATCATTGGGAAATTACATGGATTTCAGCATGCATGTTTAATGGGTGGAAATGAGCTGCTTGGCGGAGGTCTGCACTCTCTGAGTGCTGTGGTAGTTACTATTATTACCTCTGCCAAGGGGGGGGGGGGGGGGGGGGGGGGGGTTATGTTTTCATTACCATTGGTTGGTTTGTTAGTTTGTTTGTCCCTGTGCAAAATAACTCGAAAAGTAGTTAACGGATTTGGATGAAACTTACAGGAAAGGTTGAGAATGACACAAGTAACAAACGATTAAATTTTGGTAGTGATCCGAGAATTTTGGGGGAATTTATGCAGGAATTTTGATATTTTGACAGGTAGGGTCAATGAACTTGGGAGTTCAAGCTGCGCATTTTTGAGGTTTTCAAACGCACACTAAAGTGCATGCTCAACTTTCTGCTAGGGCGAGGCGCGCTGTGCAGCTGAGGGTTTATGACGTAACAAAGGCTTTTATTGAGAAATCGGGTGATTTTTCAGCATGTATAACTATGGGTGGAAATCGCTGATCTCTATGGAAGAGCCCAAAGAGCTTTTCCCCAGGGGTGGAGAGGAGAAAAATCTCTTTGGGAAGAGCAAGGTCATCGGTGGAAAGTAGCTGCTTGGCGGAGGTCTGTGCTCTCAGAGTGCTTTTCTAGTTATTAAATGTTATTAATCCATCCAGAACAATTTTAACCCCCCCCCCCCCAAAAAAAAAAAAAAGATACTACATATGGGAGCTGTATAAAATGCTAACCAGTAATCCCTTCACTGTATAAACTTCTTTCAAAGCAGACCCCGACAAATCTTTCTCTTGTTTGATGTTTTTCATTTTTATGTGTGTCTGTGTACCAGCTTAGTTTAAAAACTGCAACTTCATGTTTGAATTGAATTAAATATTTACTCCAAAGAGTGCTTGCACCCTGCCACATAAGCACTTCCAATAATGGAATTGTAAAATGCAAACAGTGTAACTAATGAGCACCTGCTCTGCAGTGAAAATTAGTGCTGCATGATTAACATCCTAATGGCATCAATGTGATAGTCATTTTTCTCTCAATTTTTTTTTTCTGCTTTATAATGTTCAGGTTTGCAAAACAAGATGGCAACGAAACATGGTGGCTTTTAAAATAAAAGACTGTACTCAGTATTGAGAAACCATGACTATAAAAGAAGTCGTAAAGTTTAGCTTTGCTTGATAATCAAGTCCAAATAGAGAAAATGAAGTAACAAAAGCAGAAGTGCATTTTATGCCAAAATCTCATTGAAAGACCACTGTTGTTGCAATCACTATGAGGATTTTCACTGCAAAGATAAAGTTCATTGGTCTAGTTTATCTTAGATAGCAGAAGTATGTAAACTCAGCATTTATGGTTTAATTTTGAGTGGAGAATGTGTCATTTATTCAACCTTTCCACGTCTAAAAAGGGCCATATATTTCATAATGCAATAAACGCTGACTGTGCAGATGCATGTATTCAATCAGAACTAGATTTGAAGAATATATGTCTGGACAATACCATACATTTATGGCAATAAACACTTGCAGTAAGTGTACAAATAGGAGCAAACTGCAATAAAAAAACATACAGTCATCATCTGGTGCCACACTTTGGGGCACTCTCTAGCGCACCGCAGCCACAAAACTCCCAGACCTACCTCGACAAGCTTGACGATGTTGGGATGGTCCAGTTTCTTGAGGATGGCAATTTCCTGGTATACTCTGTCCAGCGGAGTCTTGGGCTGTTTGCTGCCCTTGCCCCCTCTAGGCGGGGGCCGCTCTGGGGAGAGGAAGGGGGTGGGGGGGGGGGGAGAGAACAAGAGAACACAGAGGATGAGAAAACAAGGCATACAATATTACATCATCACTCAAGCCTGGTACAGATGTCCAAACTACAATACCCTGATTTGGGTATTTTTAGTTTATCTAGACTCAAGAGACTTACAAGCTTGGCTTTATAGCGGAACACTGTTTTCCATCGCTATGATTATTTACTATTTTTGTTGCCATGACAAAGTGCATTGTTTCTTTTTATGACATCATTCGTGCATATACTTTATATTGTATTTGAAAAAAAATGTCCTTATCAGACGAATGAGAGACAAATTGAAAAATTGTACCACTTTGGATCATGTTCCTTTTTGATGATGGAAATAAATAAACTATTGAATTGAATTCAATTCATTTCAATTGCTTTTCAATTAATTATACACTCCTCCAAAGAAAAAAAACAGTTTGGAAATCCGAGTTTCATCGATTATTTCTCCCTTCTCTCAATAAAAATCAATGCATGCTTGAGACCATCAGAAAGATTATTCAATTCTCTTTAAAATGATATCGTAATTGTTATGATTACCTATGCCATTGGGGATAACGGCAGTGTTTTAAGATATGGGAAAAGGTCTATATTGAAGTTGTAAATTGAACATCAGTGGTCACAAAGACATGTTCCTTTGTACGGAGTTATGTCTTTTGTACTCAGCTGGTCGGCCATGAATGCCGATTTCAATAGGCACTTGGCACTTGGGTCATCCACTCAATACTAAGCCCCGATCATACCACAGAAATCAACGAATATTGATGAAGTCAAAGATACCTGTGACAATAAAGATGAAAGCCCAGCCAAATCAAGCCCATGCCACTTCAATTGTCTATTACTTCATCGTGTTATGCGGTGAAGATTCTGTAAGATTAAATAGTTTGAGTCCGGCATTTAAAAGGCCACATGTTTGTTTGTTTGTTTGTTTGCTTGCTTGCACCACGTTTGTTTGTTGTTTGCTCATGCATGGGTTTGTTTGAATCCGTGTTAATGTTGATGTCAGAATGCGTAAGAATCAAGAGAGACATTGG
Organism: Diadema antillarum; assembly: GCF_040938485.1. Lineage (NCBI taxonomy): Eukaryota > Metazoa > Echinodermata > Echinoidea > Diadematoida > Diadematidae > Diadema > Diadema antillarum. The sequence continues at coordinate 79,528 of NW_027271966.1, read as the reverse complement.
GAAACTCACTCACCAACAAGGAAAAAGGAAATGAGCGACTTAATACCAAACTTGGGTCATTTTGCAACTTTTCAAGTTTGACCTTACCCCACATTTCAAAGCAATGTACCTCCATGTAATGCACAATCATAACAAGTATGGTATCATTTTACAGAAAATTTAACAATCTTTCTCAGGTTACCAAGCATGCGTCAATCATTACTGAGATAAGAGAACAATAATTGATCAAAGTCAGATTTCCAAATTTTTTTTGAGGAGTTTAGTTTGTCCCAGTTCATGTCTGAAAACTGATCGCAAAAATCGTTAAGGGAACCCATCTTCGGATTAATAATTGTGACAATATCAGCTTTACAGGTATATGAGCCATTTAGGTTGATTTTAAATACCACTGTCATATTCTTCATTAGAACTTATAATTTTCTCATTTAAAAACATTGCATAAAGACATTGATGCTCCAACAGGAGGTAAGCTAAGACATCAAACCTTGGATTTTCTACACAGACTACTTTGATAGATGTGAGCCAAATTTCCTGCGTTTTGCAATTTCCTCAGCTACAGTGTAAGTGACTTTATTGGGGCACTATGGTAATTGGACATATATGATCCATGCTAAACCAGGAAAGAATACTGAAGATGAATACATTAAGACATGTCAGTGTACTATACAGCAGCTATTAGCACACAAGTCTTTTATATTCAAGGTTTGGCTAACATCTCACAAAGTGCTATTTTGTAATCAGGGTCACATAGTGCTGCTGTGTAGCCCCCACCCCACCCCCCTCCCTACCCCCAAGGCATGAAAATTAGCTCTCCCATAGATTCAAGGGACTCCTCCGCTTCTCTCGACGACGCTCAGTTCGAGATAACTGCATGAAGTGCATAAGTGAATCGTCGCATTAGGACCTTGATTACAGCGTCATGGCATATTTGGCCTGTTGCCGCCGAGATATGATAAGTCCCCCATAAATCTTTGACACACAGGAGCATCCGGTTCCCATAGCCAATAGGGTCGAACATGGCACTGGATACGTAATTGCAATGTTCCGGCGAGCACAATGTCTGCAACCCTCGTGATGAGCTTAAATTGTGGGCCATAATATCAACCTCCAATGTGGGAAACTGATGCAAGAAACAACAGCTGATATCCAAGAAAGGCCTATAAAATGGCACAGCTAAACATTTCAAGCAGAAAAAAAAAATGGTGGGGATATGGGTGTGTACACTGTAGTTGGACTCCAGTGTCTTCATATCTACTGTTGACAGCTGTCACGCATCTACTGTCACAGAGTCCAAAAGAGATGTTTGTTTGAATGTCATTATGATACAGAAACCATGAATGATTGCTCCAGAAATGTTTGCGAAAATCTGGCAATTACCAAGCTAAATATGGTCTCTGTAAATGTTTCAGAGAATCTTGGCAATTACACCAGCAAACTACGGTCTCTGCAATGTCAAGTGAAACTGATATGGCATCGTACCCCTCACTCTCAGTTGTGAATGTTGATATTAATAGCGTGGGAATCCTTAAAATGTTATGGGAATGGAACATCACCCACGTCACATCTCCTTTTGAAGCCATTAGCAGTAAACAGTTTCTCCACAATTCTGCTAAAAAAAAGTATCAGGGAGGCGTGATTCATTCTTGGAAATTGTGGCGTCACACAATCAACAAGTCACTTTCACACAGACAAGAGATGGGAATGAGCAAAAACATTGTGGTCCTTGTCCACACAACAAATGAAGAAGTACTGTAAATGGCATATATACTTTAAAGTATTTAGCGTGTGTAATTTTTTCGCGAATAAGGACTTCCCGACAATTTGGGAGTGGTTAAATTCGCGATCATGGAGTATGGCAATGGAGAGAGAAATGTACGCGTGCATGTTGCATTCATGCCCCGATCAGAATTAATACTTTTGTGGGTTTTCACATTTGTGAATAGCAATCAACTCATGAAATTTGCGAAAATAAAAACCCTGCAAAATATACGGTGGATACAGAACTCAGTAGGAGATAATACACTACATGACTGCAGCAGGTATTTGGAGTTGCCCATACATCACATCAGTTGATTTCAAACAACAATGAAACAGTTATTTGTTTTTTCCCCATGTGGTGCCTTATTCACACATTACAGTTTACTGCTTGTTTTCACTGCCCCCCCCCCCCCCAATAAACAAACAATCAGAAGACGTCAGAGATATCCGTTCAAAAGTAAAGGAAAAAAATTATCAAAGCTGTCACATTAATCATGTCTCTTTAAAAGTCTTCCCTCTCTCTCTCTCTCTCTCTCCCTCTCAACATGAAGTTTACACTCAAGTTTTGTTAGCTCTTTGTTGTTGTTGTTTGACTTTATTTCTCTAGTTGTTATTGTTGTTCTTGCAGCTCCCAAATATCTTTCTCTCTGCCTTTCTCTCCCCTTTTTCTTTGCCTCTGTCCTCGCATGCCCACTCTTTTCCTGGAGACCGTGCAAGCTTGTCTCGTCACAGATTCGAGCACACCTAATGAGCCGGGCAGCAAAAGTGGAATGATTAGCTCTCGTGTCGTTACTCCACAAGAGACGGGACACCAGAAAGGGGGTGGGGGGAAGGGGGATGAAGAAGGGGAGGGGCCAAGAGGTCGAGAGCAATGGTGAGCGGGAAGAAAGATGGCCCCTCGAAACATGCTTCCTGCACGCTCTCAACGGTGAGACACAGCCGGCAGAAGATGGATGGATGGGGGGAGGGAGGGGACACTAGACAACAACGAGGGCAGCAGACTGGCGGAAAGTTTTTCGTACTCGTGTTCGCACACGAAGCACAGATAGTGAAGCATCCACGAAGTAGCTAGTCATGGGACAATACAGGCAAGAGAGGGCAAGAGACCGGGGGGCACTATAAACTTATTTCTGCCTCCCATGATGGCTATATCGGCAATTAATGAGCCACTACGGATCTCCTTTCTTGTGAATGCTAGTAATTGCAAGAATAATGACTCCTACAAATCTTCTACAGTCAGCACCAGCTGGGAGTAATAGACAACTTTTTGTTTTGCTGTGTGACTTTATACTTCCCTTGTCACAATAATTTTGTAAAAAACAAAAAAAAAATGAACACATTAGGAAAGAGGGCTGTCATAACCACACACAGAATTCTACAAATAATGCCTTTTTCCATTGACACAAAATGACTTTCTTGCATTAACGAGGACAGAATTTGCAATTGCATGGATGAGGAGGGTTTGGTTAAACTATTTTAATATGTAAGATAGTAGCCACTGACATAAAGGAATTAGAAAATGCTCCCTGTGGTACCTCTAATACTTAAAACTTCAACTGCACTAGGACATGTGAGTAGCATCAAACAGTCAAGGGGAGAGTAAAATGGAACAATTCCACCACAGTTTGACCTATGACACAAACAACAGAGTGTCATCAGTGGAGATGGTGCACAAACAACAGCAGGGAGTGGGGCCAAATCCTGGTCAACTTCTCTCAGACCAAATAACCTCTGAAATATGCACTTTGCCTCTCTTTTTCTCTCTCTCTCTCTCTCTCTCACTTTCTCTTTCTCCCTATCTCTTCATCTATCTTTTTTTTCTCGCTCGCTCACTCGGCAAGCCTCAAGGCTCTACCCCTGGTAAGACACGTCTGATAACATTCCCATCATCCGGCTGGCCACTACATCACTGCCTCGCCGCGGAGATGAGAAAGACATCAAAAGTACATACCTAACGAGGCGCTTGGCAGGGAGCAAGGGTGGGGGGAGTACTTACGTGATTAATGTTACGTATCTCTAACATTAAGACTGCCATCTTGACGCTCATTTCCTGCGTATCATGAAAAGGCGCTGAAGATGTTCCTACTTTCGAACAAACTTTCCAAGGTCTGAGAGCAGAGGAAAGGGATGCGGATGTATTTTGTTGATGTTATTAGAGAAGTTCGGCATGATCCCATCCCCACTCCCCACCCCACCATCATCTCCCTCCATCAGTCCTAACAAGCTGGAGGATCACCTAGGATGTAATGAGACGGGACGTCATCGTTTGGGCAGGCATCAATAAGGCCCACGTGAGATGACCATCATCGTGGGGCGCTGTGTTTGCCATCTGCCTCTTAACCCGGTCCCGCTGGTTAACACCGCATCAGTCAATTTGCCCTCGAACTGGTAGACAGCTTACGCAGCTATGTGGGGCTGCGCACTTATCCCCTCTCCCCCTCACCCCCCATACAAAAAAAAAGGAAGAAAAGGGGAAAAATGAAATCTATCATCAACACATGTAACTCTTGTTACTCTCTTTACCACCCTCCTCATTTGTGACTGTGACGTGGGGGTGATTTATTGCATCTGCAGCTTCTTCTGACAGAGCTACTTCAAAAACAGGGTCGGAGGAAGGGAAGAAAATGTGTGGGGACAGGAACGTGCATGGCAAGCCTCTTGTCGGTAGGGCTGTGCCAACTTTTTTTGTCCATCACTAACTTTCCCAATGCCTTCAAACTTTCTGAATGCTGCCCATATGTACAATCATCACAGTCTGGAGAGTTAATTTACTCGAAATTCTGGAAAGACACTGACGAAAAAGGACGTGCTTAACTTGAGATATTTGCTTTAAAGTGTTTGACATTCTTCCATGTTTGAGGCATTTTGAAACTGTGTGATAAAATTGCGAGTGCTTCACTCTTTCTTTGATGTGTATAAAGGTGAAAGCAACTAGATTGTTCTACTATTGTTACACTTACAGTAACACAGAAAGTGTGGGCTTGGTAGGAGCAGTAATACTAAACTATACCTATTTCACATTATCATGAGAAATATAAATACAGTACATCTCCTGTTATGCGTGTACACCCATTTTCTGGACAGCAAGTCCTCGCTGGATCCGCAAACACAAATCAAAGTCGCCATCACTTTCACGGTGAAATGAGCATGCACGCATTCGGAGATAAAAATCAGCCGAACGAACGGACAAAGGTCCGCCTCCGATATCTGGGCGCCTGCATCACGTGCACTCTCACTAGATGAAAGGTGACATTCACGCACAACACACATACAGTCGGTACGCCCACACACACGCACACACACACAGACACACAAACACTTAAATCTCATATTTGGAGCTATCCTGAGCTCTCAAGAGATGGAAAGTGAGAGGGGGAAAAAAAAAAATATATGTTTGTGAGGGTGGGGTGGTGGTGGCGGCGGTGGTGGTGGTAAGAAGACAACGGATGTGCGTTTGGGAGGCGTTCATGGATGCGTGGCGACATGAATCATGCAGGCCTCCTTTACCCCCGGGCCCGACAGTACGCATCCATCAGGCAAAATGTCAGCGCACTGAAACATGAAGGACTTTTCACACCGTTGCCCGGCGCCTCTGCCAGCTCCCGCTCTCCCAGCGCCCATCTCCGTCCTCCTCCTTGCTACTTTTGGGAGATGCGTGAGGCGCGCTTCTGCCCCCTCCCGGAATCACACTCTTACCCCGTCAAAGCGTGTCCGTGTTAAGAGTCCCACCCATATGTCATGAGTTTACGCAAACCGGTGGACACTTCACTCATTTCATGAAACATTAATGTGTCAATATCTGGGGGGAAATGAAAGGCATGAAGAGCAATTTCTGGCAGATATGAGAGGAGTGTAGATTTGTTCCTTCCCAGCCCCATCACCACTGCAATACCACATTACCTGCACAGATTGATTTGACACCTGAAAAGTCCAAAGAAGAACTCTGTTGTTGTTGCTGTTGTTTCTCCCTCTTTCTCTCTTTAGGAAAGCAAGTGAGCAATGCAATCTGAAGTAATTACCTGGTATCATATCACACAGCCACTGGTTTATGCAATAGTCTTCCCACAAGCAGATTCTTGCAAATTAGGCAAACATTTTAATTTGTTAGGTAGGTTTTGGACATTGCTTATTCCCGAAAAGAATTTATAATTATATGCATTTAAGTATCTTCAATCAGTAATCAATTCTCTTTAACAGCAGAGCAAATTTCACCCTGTATTACAGACATTAGCGTAAACTGGTTACACTTGTACCCAAGATATTACATCTGTCATTACCTACAAAATTTCTTTTAAAAAATAATATAAATAATAACAACAACAATAAGAAGAACAACAACAACAATAAGAATAACAACAACAATCTCATCAAGAAACTCATCAATTTAGTGCTTAGGCAAATTTAGTTTTTCTTTTTCTTCCTTTTCTTTTCTGCAAGTATGCAGCTGTGGGTGGCTTTACCTTCTACTAATTTTGACACACACATACACACTTTTTTTCTCAATAATCTTTTTTTGATTTCTATAATTTCACATTTAACAAACATTCATCTTGAATGTATGCAAATAATCACACATGTGTATGCAGACATACACAAACAAACACATACAAACACACAAACACATACAAACACACAAATCCATTAAACATCCCACCCCATTCTTTCCTTTTCAATTAGGCCTGGACACGTTCTTAGATTACAATGCTGTCACTGTACCTTTTTGGCTAATAGTTCACTTTTTTTGTTGTCACCCAAATGAAATTACATTCAATCACAGCAGTATTTGACACATTTCTTATGCAGATATGTGTGTGGGTACATTTCAGAGCAAAAACCTTGAGTTTTTGCTAGCATATGAGAACTACGTTTTCCCTTTAAACCTATCTGCAGACTCACTTACGACACAAAGCCACAGTCTACACAATAGATCTGAGAGAAGTAATGGTAACAGATTCTGCACGCAGACTTCCAGTATCCCGATTGATCAATTCTTAAGCCACCACAACGAATAACCATGATGGATGTATCAATCCTTTCTCTGTGTTTCTCCTTCTCCCTCTCTATCTATCTATCTATCTATCTATCTATCTATCTATTCATCTATCTCTATCTCTATTTCTCTACATCCCTCTTTAAAAAAAAAGACAAGAACAACCACAAAGAAAGAAAAAAAGCATTGATACGTCTCAAAGAACTGCAGAGTTCGGTGAAGGGCAAGAATCTTGGGTTGCACAAGGAGACAGCATTACGGACGAAGAATGCTTCATTATGACATGTATCAAATTACACACACACATACACACAAACACACAAACACATGCAAACATATCACGCTTTTATACTGTAATACACAAAAACACACAAAATCTCTCTTAAGGCTTGGGGATGGCTCTCGGCATAAGAAGTAGGACAAATTTTTTTTTACAAAAAGAAATCTCTCTCGTTCTTTCATCCGGGATGGATCCGAAACGAACTGCTGCATGCACTTGTAAGCAACACCATGCCACGCTGTTTCATATGATTTCTCTTCAACACACTACATACATGTACACTCTTTCCTTCCTTTGAGAAGTCTGCATATGCTGTAGAGATTTTAGAATCCTCCTCTTTTTTTTTCTCTCTTTTCTTTTCCTCTTTTTTTTTTCTTTCTTAGCCCAAGATCAAATATGTGGAAAAATGATTTGACCTTAAAGGGATTTTGTGCCTTAGTCCCAATCTGACTGGGGAGAGTTTTATGTCGCTCTCATGAATTTTAATCAAGATTTCTCATAACTGCCAGCAGAACCCGACATCTTGCTGGATTTAAAAACCAGGTGAAGCAAGAGACCGGCCAGAAGATGGAAATACATGTATACTGGGTGTGTAAAAATAGAGTGATTCCTTTTCATTTCTTAGAGGTAAAAATTAAAAAAAAAAAATCACTTTTAGACTGCAGTATGGCTTAGCAAGATTTCATCTGAGGTATTTGTGTTCTTGGAAAGAAGAATCGGATGTTGTGATTTTCCCACCATCTGTTTCCATGGAAACAGTAGCACTTACTTACAGGCATCACTGCTTTTCATTATAAGGATATTAATGTTTTCACACATTTACGTGTGCATGCATGCACATTTTGTGTGCATATGTGTGTGTCACATGATAACATTCTAACCCCTCTAAGGCCCACCGCTTTCAAATACCACAGACATCACATGCCTCTCATCTGCCAGTGGCACTGACCGACTTTTACCGAGAGCTTCAGCTGAGCACATTAATATCATGTGTGAATGCCTTCCCTGCATCGGCACAGCCTCAGTCGCAATTCAGACTTGGCATCAAATTCGTTTCTTTTTATAATACTTAGTACTCTCCTTGGAAAGAGGCTCATCGCTGCAAAGTGATTTTTCAGGTCTCATTGGTCCTACATCTTTGCAAGCTCCTGTCCACCCAACGTGGTAACCATTCTCTCCTCTTACATCCCACTCTCACACATTCGGTCGGCGAGGTTTGCCGACTCTTCGCCTGCTGCGTCTCAAACTTTGGAAGCCTCGAATCCCTTTGATGTTGCTGCACTCCAAATCGACACCAAGGTTTGCCTCAAGCTGGGATCCATTTCTCGCTTCACCATCAGAGGGCGCCGCCACAGCTACGGATCTGGGGAAATCCCCCCCCCCTTTTTTTTTCATATTTACACCACTCTCTGCGAAAGAGGTGGTTCTCCACCTAACACTTTTCCTCTGCCGATAGTGTGAGGCACTGAGCTTGGAGAAGGCAGCTGGTAGCACGCGCCTGTATTAACGCTGACAATTCATCATCATCGCGACTTTCTCCGTCTACGTGATGATTCATCGAGGCATATAGTGTGTTGTCAATACCAGTTTCTATACTGCATGTCACTTTTTGATCGTTACAGCAGCAGTACGTTCTAAAGAACTCGCTTGCTGTTGTTCTCAACAGTTTTTTTATGAAATGTGAACATATGCCTAACCATACTGGGCAATTGCACTTGAAATTGAATTGCACAAAAAATGTCCTGGACAACGTCCATCGATGGTAACCAGCTTGTACACAGATATACTTAAGAAATGGACATTTTCGAGTGATAAATTTGCACCGTCTAGTGAATAAAACAAACTTTGCATGCTTTTAGTCTTGATGACTTGTTGTTCACATGCTGCAAGTATCAAAGAGAATAAATCTTTACACACAAAATACAGACTGTAAAGCACTCACAAATTTTCATTTTCAAGCCAGTATTACAACTTGTAAAATGCACTCAAATTTCCACTATGTAGAGTCTTTCATATTTACAGTTGTCATTTTCTAAGAAAACACTTGCAATATACATGTAAGGCTACTTTTTAAAAAACACACTTTTAAGCTTCTGGGCAATGTTGACAAACTTTGAGGAAATACAGGAAAAAGAAAAACTTGCTGTACTCACTGGCAAATCCTCCTTTCTTGATCAGCTTCTTCTTGGAGAGGATTTTCATTGCCTGAAATGAGGAGGAAACACATAAAATTAAAATTCAGAAAACTATATGAAGCAATGATAACATCAAGCAGGTTTGTAAGAAAATTTGAGCAAATGCTATATTCAGACACTTCCAAACTCAACGCGCAGAATTACGTCATATCTAGAAATGTCAATTACATTGTATATTGAAATAGTTCACCTTTGCAAGACAGATAAAAACAACATAATTCTACATTGTAAATATGCTTGTTATTCTTTTCATACAGTGCACTATTTTTGTTCTAATGTTTGCCATACTCAAGTCCTCATCATAGAAAAGTATATTCAACATACAACTGAACATCTGCAAAGGTTGTGAAATGAATTAATCATTCATGCTTGAATTATCAAATATGATTCAAATCTCCTCCAGTCTGTTTTGACATTGCTTTAAAACTTCTAATGTACCGGTAATTTCAAAAAAATGACTGTCAAATTTTAACAGCAGTAACAAGCATGGTGGTCCATAAGGGGTTCGAGCATGTTGCTGCAACATGCTCAAATTGCTGTGCAACATCCTCAAAAGCCAGCAGCAACACGCTATGCAACATCCTCGAGAATTGGCAACATGTTCAAAGTAAAATGTATCCAAATCTGTGCAAAACTACAGAACCATCAAACTACTTAGAAAATTGTCTGCAAGACATGAAACAGAACATTGAACATAACCAGCACGAGAAGTACACATGTAAGTCACAAAATATTGCGCTCTACTGGCTCACGATGTGTGCTCTGTACACATAAAATTCCTGCAATATTCTCACATTAAGAGCTTACAACATGCTCAAATTTCAAGTTGTGGACCAACCCGAACAAGTACACTTTTTCTCTTTCTTTTTTTCTTTTTTTTTTTTTGAAGAGAAGAGTGAACCATGTCATGTAACAATGAGCATATAGAACTGACAGAACACAAGAATCATCATAAGTAACAATGGTGGACCACAGTTCACCATTGTTACTCAAAAAGCCAACACTATTCAAAATCCAACACTTCCCCAAAGCTTCCCTAGAGCACAGGAATGTTTTGGCATAGATATTTGTGCTCTAAGCTACAATGCTTCTATGGTTATACTCTCTCATCCCACTAAATGCACATGTAACCACAAAAACAGAGATAAAATGTCTGAATCCATTTCCGTTTGTGAATATTGAAGGAACGAATAGCTTCTTGTTTCGGTGTATGAATGCCCCCTGGCTTCTGCAGATCTTCGACATTTGGCATACACATCCCCGTATCAATCGGGGGGGGGGGGGGGGGGGGGGAGGGCAAATACGGAATACCGAGAGAAATTGAAAGTCAGAAGAAGCAGATTTTACATGAGCTAGTTCCTGATGTTACACGATGACGACGTAATGTTTCCTTGTCACGCATCCCGTTCTCTTGAGACTGTCACTCACGTTGAGATCAAAGGGGGTACAATGCCGCTGACAACTTTTTCCCCACCATGGGAAAAGGTTGCTCGCCCCACAGACAAGTCTCCACCCAGGCCCTTAACCCACTCAGTACCGCCACCTCCAAAGTGCCACTCACACTGCATGCCAGCAGGCCGAGGATGGCAGTGCCAGGGTTAAGTGTCGTCATTGGTATGCGCAGGCTGCAAGATGTTGCCTTCCCGGGGTACTAGGAAACTGCATCAGTATACATCAGCGCCCACGTGATCGCACTTCAGATGTGTTCGCGAGCGCATGGTTGCCATCACAAATTTCAGCGGCCCACTGCGCAAAGCAATCATGACAGGAATTTCTCATGATGGCGGTGGTGGTTGGGGGGGGGGGGAGAGAAAATTCCCCCTGTGCACAGTAAATGGATTTCACAAAAAGCAGTCTGTATCATCTGAAAGGAGCTAGCCAAGACTGCCCTGGACAACCAGCCATAAATAATATATCTAGTCAAGCATAAATCATTCTCATCTCCAGCAAACATACGAAAATACTGATATTGCAACATAATCATTGCAAACAAATTCTGGAGAAAAAAAATCAGATAACAGCATCCATTCCCTTGGAATAACATAAAGCCACAGCTACTCTCAATGCCATGTTAGAACTTGGTAGAAGCAGTATCGTAGAAGTAGCAGATACTCACAAATAATGGGTTTTAATATAGTGGATTCAAAATGCATGTATTTCTGAAGGTCTTTGGCCACAATAAACATCTTAACTTCACATTAATCACCATAAGGGTTTTCTGCCCCATCTCCAATCACATGACTGCACCAAATAAAGTAGTTGGTGATTATACAATCTATCAACATGTGGTTCTCTTCTATGTCTTCTCTAATGCCAGGTTCCCACTGTCATGGGATCAGATCCACTTAGCATGCCATGGCTGGCCATTAGTAGTTGATTGTGGAATTTTTGTGTATGTCTATCACAATCTGCGCCACTGTTGAACTTTGGGTCTGCATCGAGGAGTAATCATGGTGATCATATCAGATCTTGAGGGTCAGTCGTGGCAATCGCAATGATATTAGAAAAGTTATGGATGGTTCAAAATTGTCTACAACTGACCTCAAGATCTGACAAGATTAAATAAGATCCCATGAGTTCACCATGATTACTCCTCGATGCAGATCACAAGTTCAACAGTGGCACAGATTGTGATACACAAAAATTCCACAATCAACTACTAATGGCTAGTCGTGGTGTGATAAGTTACTCCACCGATTCAGACCATGATTCAGACCATGATTGCAATCATGGTGCAAATTGTGAAAGATATACCTATTTTTCCATGATCAGCTACTAATGGCCAATCATGGTGTGCATAGGGGATCGCACAACAAGTGAGAACCAAGCATAAGACCATAGAGGTTTAAAAGAGAAAACAGATTGCTTTATCAGCAATCACATAATCAAATAAAGCCTATTTGATTCAATTCAATTCAAACCAATTCAATCCAATTCAATTCAATTCAATTCAATCAATTTTGATTCAATTTGATTTAACTTAATTCAAGTCACTTCAATTTAACTTAGAATTTTAAATTCAATTAGAATCAAATACATATTTCAGGGTATCTTTTAACTCCTACAAATGCATCTGGGGGCAAGGAGATTACCCTTGATACATCAAACTTTGATAATAATGCAGAACTTGCTCTGAAGTTTCAGGAAAAAAAAAAGAAGCAAACCTGAGTCTGAAGCTGCAAACTAGTAAACTCCCTTTTGATAGCCATAACACTTTACAGCCATACTTCAAAACCAGCTCATGTTGGCATTGGGAGGCAATTTGCTATGACTTGATCACTGGACATTGAATATATGCAGGTAATGGCCAATCATTCTCACTCAATCAAGGGGCGGTCATTCTTGATCGACCCCGATTCACCTTGAGGGGGATGACAGTGTGCTCCTTTAACGAGCATCGACTTTCTTCGGGTGTCATCCGCATCTGCACCGAAGGGCGGTGTGTGCTCACGTACTGGAATCAATCATGACATCTTTGCAAAAACTTCCACTTCCCATTTAGTGTTTCTGCATGACGTCCCTCGTACTCACACTCAATGTTACTGGCACATTGCCTCATCTGGGGTGGAACTTAAGCGTACCCTGGTCTTCAGAATCTACACCCATAATACCCTGGCGTGGTGGCCCCTGGGCGGGGCACCTGGAAGGGTATTCCCTTGCACAACAGATGTTGAGAATGTTCATGAGATCTATGCATGATGGTGTACCTTACCTCGGGCGACAGTATGATGCGAGAAGACAAAAACTTGGATCCAACTTTTTTTGGGGAAGACTTATTCATCTTTTGATGACAATCACTCATCCATAAGCTCTCCCTACCCCCCCCCCCCCCCCCCAAGCATCACAAAACCCTTTGACTCCTTTTACAGTCGTGGCATATTTATGAAAGCAAATGGTAACGCCAACAATGACTAACAATGCATCACAACTTTTGAAAAGAAAAAGAAAAGATTAATGACACTACAGATATCACATACTACACAATGATGACAATAAATAAGCTCTGAAAGGCTTGGCCAACAGAGGCAAAGAGTTTAAAATGTCAGAGCCATTATCAGGCCCCTGGAGTTTCCCCTCTACATCTTTCTAGCTGTGTTCTGTACCTTACAATGATCTAAAATGAAAAAAAAGAGTACATTTTGTTGTGTGCAGATACAATGTTAGATTCAACTCATACACGTATAGATTATTACACACAACACTCGGTAGCACTTACATTGTGTACCTAAAAACCAATCATCTTTTGAACATTTTGGGAATTTGACATTCAACCAACACTTAGCATGGACTGCACAGTATGGTTACTGTCGCAATTATTTTTGTCACTCTAGCAATGTCACATGTGTGGAACAAGAAAGCACTTCTTTTTATTTCAAATTCAGTGATTAATATATTTGTCTACAAAAACACAAGTCTGTTCTTATAGATAATACCATATATGGAAGCAAACTCTGAAACAGTTACACTACCAGTATGAGATATTCCATTCAAGCAAAATATGAACCAAACTACACTATATGTACTACAACTACAGACAATACTATACAAACTCTTGTGATGTATTAACAGAAACCTCACATTTTCTGTTGATACTGTCTCATACAACCATGTCATAAACAGGAGAATATTCCTGTTCCAGTGCTCTGGATTTTACATCACCATCTGCTACCACTAATTTAACCTCAAGGGGGCATTCGAAAGCAATCGTTACATAACACGGTAGTAACGCTGCTTCACTAATTGACGACAGCCAAAATCTATGACCCGACTCCACTTTAATTGTTGCATGGATACACAAATGCAGTCACAGCTTGGAGTAGAGCTGCCCTGGTCAAGCATGTGATGTCACAGCTGGTAATGAACCTGGTTTTTACCATAGGAGCAACTTACATAATAGGAAGGTCATTTTGTCTGCGTTTGTTTCTGTCCCCTGTTCCCTGTGAGAACCTGTGAGACTTTGTAAACATTCCAGTTTTGCAAATGAGAAGGAAATATCTCAAAGCACTAGAGATGGTGGACACCCTTGCACAGATGTGATATGAACAGTGCAGATGGATTGACAGATTAGAATTATAGAAAGATAGATAGATAGATAGATAGATAGATAGATGGATAGATAGATAGATAGATAGATAGATAGATAGATAGATAGATAGATAGATAGATAGATCGATAGATAGATAGATAGATAGATAGATAGATAGATAGATAGACAGATAGATAGAGAGATAGATAGAGATAGATAGATAGATAGATAGATAGATAGATAGATAGATAGATAGACAGATAGATAGAGAGATAGATAGAGAGAGATAGATAGATAGATAGATAGATAGATAGATAGATAGATAGATAGATAGATTGATTGATACAAAAGATAGCTGGATTGAAATATGAGTGAACACATAGTACAGGGCTGCGAAAATCAGGGAATTACCCTGACCCTCTATGTGCTTTGAGTGCTGACTAATCCCAAAAATTTCTTGGCATTGCACACACTGTCCAAAGTCCCCGGCAAACAAAGAGTAGAAAAGCTCTCAGGGAGATACAACTGTACCTGTGTCTTTACATGCACCTCATAAGACAACAACAATTCCAAAATCAGGAGGATTCTAATTCCCTCGTCAGGAAGTGAAGAGACGGTTAGTTAGTTTTCAAGGAACCTCCCTGCAGAATCATGGAGACTTGGCAGCTCTAAAGACAGACATACACACAGACAGATAGACAGATCATGGCCAGCGCCACATTTTCAAAAGTGGGGAGGGGGGGGGGGGGGCCACCTTCCGGGTTTCATGAGCTAACAAGCAAAAAAAAAAAGGCCTTCAAAAAAAAAAGGTGTGGGGGGGTCCATTCCGCCAGTCCTGCAGATATATAGACAGATAGATAGATAGATAGATAGATAGATAGATAGATAGATACACAGACACATAGATAGATATATAGGTAGACAGATGGATAGATAGATAAATAGAAAGAGAAAGATAGATAATTAGACAGAGAAGTCAAATATATAGACAGATAGATGAATAGAGAAGATAGATAGATGGCAAGGCAGACAAATATTTATTGTATTCTTTACGAACCAGAACCATTGCACTCTGTGAACACTTGCCCAAGCATAGGAAGAAATGTGCAGAAAAAAAAAACAACAAAGTTATACATGGCTACGAGTTATCCACAACACTGAACACATGACAGCTCCACCATGTGTGCATGTGTGTGTGTGTGTGTGCGCGTGTGTGTGTGTGTGTGTGTGTGTGTGTGTGTGTGTGTGTGTGTTGTGTGTTGTGTGTGTGTGTGTGTGTGTGTGTGTGTGTGTGTGTGTGTGTGTGTGTGTGTGTGTGTGTGTGTGTGTGTGTGTGTGTGTGTGTGTGTGTGTGTGTGTGAGTATCAAAGTCATCCAGCTCCCTGGGTGTGTTGACTTATGATTCTCAGTTGGTAGGATGATGCCACTGACCATGCAGAAGATTTCAGTCACCATGGCAGCAACATCACTGAAGGGTGCTAGTGGAGCTACTCCCTTCTCCTGAGGATGCTCCAGTGGAGGTCACTCTTTCACCTCAATGCCGAGAGAACGCCGGAAACGTGACGACCACGGGAAACAACGGGCGCTCGCCCTTTTGATACCATCTTCTTTAAGGAGGGATCATGGCTGAGCGATTAGTATCTCGGGTCACATACAGCAGAATCTTAAGATGTCCTTTTTTGCACTATATTGTAAAAGCACAACAGGCTACAGTCTAACATTCCCAGGGCTGCCAAAACTTGGATTCCTTCGAGCATGCATTGAGAACATGCTCTCACATGGATCTGAGATAATGTTGACAGCTCACAGTCTGCCTCCGCATCCAAACTCCTATCAAAAAGTTCCAGTAATTGCTCTCATAGCCGCATTCTCTTCATAACTATCAATCATGTCGTCGGACAGCTGTAGAAGAGTTACCGTTGCCACAGTTTTCCGAAATGAGCGAGGAATTAACCTTTACAGCTCCGGAGGCACCTGCGGAGCTGCCCTTTTCAAGAGTCACTGGACCGTATGCTGATACCCTTAACATGTGTCTGTTGCACATTATATCTGTTGGGTGCAGTGTGTGAATATGTGTATGGGTTGGTTTTTTTTTTCTGTCTGGTTCCTATCATTCCAATTCTACTCTACGCTGCCATTCAATCTGCATCAACACATGGCTGATTTGTTTATATTTTAATCCATGTAAAGTTGTGCAAAATTTCACTGTCTTCTTAGCAAGTGGACATTGACATCAAGAAAAAAAAATCTACACACTGGAAGGAGTAGGGTACAAACATGCTCCCCTTGGTAGCCAATGCCATTACACTTGTTTCTTTTGTTCTCTTTTTCTTTCTGTTTTAGATATACAGTCAAACATGTCTATAGCGGCTACCCAAGGAAGACGAAAGAGTGGCCATTGTAGACAGGTGGCCCTTACAGGCAGGGTCATTAACATGTCTTTTCTCTTGGGGCTAATTGTGCATAGTGGTGGCATACAGCAGGTGGTCGCTATAGACAGTGGTCACTATACACAGGTTTGACTGTATCTGTGCAGACTGGCGAATCTCAGACTACGGCTACTCACATAGTTTGTATCGTCCTCCTCGTTGTACGCCAGCTTGACGACGCCGTACGATCCCTTCCCGATCTCGTCTTTCAGGTGGTACTGGTTCAGCTGCACATAATTCTGGAAAGGGGTCGGTAAAATAAGTTTTGAGACAATAAGTGTCTTCCGTGCAATGGTGCAGGCTGGCTGGGGGGCATACAGTCAGACATAGAGGAAATACATATACATTTCTATGCAGTGATCAAGAAGGACAATTTTGGGGTGTCTGCCAGCCATTCTGACACACGTATTACAGTGTACACACCGAGTGGCCACAAGGGAAAATGGAAGAGCACTAGCCCGGCCAGGCAACTCAGTAATTACTTCTTCATGTGAAGTGCTTTTCATAACGGCATCAAAACTAATTCAAACTACATGCTTGGGACAACGGCGCAAAGGGGACTTTCGCACCCCAGGAATTGAATTGTTTGCATGGGCAATTTCTTTCATTTTTTTTTTTTTTTGGGGGGGGGGGGGAATTGACATTATTGCTTCTGAAGCAAGGCAGGAGAAAAAAATATTTGGAGCATAGTCCCAAGCCAAGTAGATTAAATTTCACAGCCACTGATGTTCGATATATAAAGCTGAGCCTCCTTTAATATTACCTGCAGATTGATATGGCTGTGTATTTTTCTGTTCAAACTCATTGTGCAACACACAAGTCGTATAACACCATCAACGGTAATATAATTCAATATGTGGATCAGGGACTCATGTGTGGAAAAAAAACACACACACACACACATTTTCATGAAATGGAGCCAACTGCCTTTTTTTGCGGCATGAAACTTTTGAGAATTGCCACTGGCATGCAATGCATTGTGTAGACAAAAACTTTCACATTTATTTTAACTTTGTGAATCTTGGCTCTCAAGAGCAAGTGAGAGAGGTATTAATTGGCAAAAGGTAGAAGGGAAACTCTACGGTATTATCAGTACTTCTTCCAAATGTATGTTGTCCCACATACAGGGAACTTCCTTTTCCAATTTCAGGTGCAAAGTACGACTTGCACAATAAAATTTTTCTCAAGCCAAGGCTGGAAGAGTGTTACACACAGAGGACATATGTAAAAAATCACATATCATAGCACTCAATTAACTTCAAAACAGCCTTATGTTCAGCTTCCAAGAGAAATACAAACAAACTATGAGTACCAGGGCATGATTACTATGTGCTGTAAGACTAGAAACATTCTCGGCATGAAACTTTCACAAATCACAGTGGACAGTCTTTTTCGCTGCATGAAACTTTCGCAGATTGCCAGTAGCATTCAATGTATTGTGTAGACAAAATCTTCTGTCTGCATTTCACCATTGTCACTCTTGGCTCCTCGCAAAATTTGCAAAAGTTTCATGCACGAGAAAATTTCTGGTCTTACAGTATGAGTCTTATTCACTGCAAAACTTCTTTTGTTTTTAAAGGGAGAGCATGACAGAGAGAAAGGAAGAGAGAAAGAGAGAGCAAGAAAGAAAGCATTCTTACCAGTTTATCTAAGATTGAAATGGTGCGGGATTCCTTGGTTGGGGGTCGTCTGGTGCGGGGCGAGGCACAGGGGGAGCCAGACGGCGACCCGTAGGGCGAGTAGGGCAGCGACGGGTAGATCCGTCGCGTGGCAGGCACTTGTTTGGGGGCACTCTGGCCATTGGGCACAGACAGCATGTTAGAGGTCAGGATCTGCTTCGGATTGTCTGCGCTGATGCTCTTGACGACGGTGCGCCCCCTCGGGCTGAGTGGTGGCAGGTCCCGCAGGCCGCAGCTGACCGGCCGCCCCGACACGTCCACCACGGGCATCGCCCCGCTCACCATGTGTACGCCGTGGCTGGAGTGCGTCTCCACCTCCGACTGGCTGTGCGATCGTATCCTGGTGTCGAGCGCGAGGTACGGTCGCCCGTGCACCAGCTCGTGGCGCTGCTGCCACGACTGAAAGTTCGACGAGGACTCGTCGTCGTCGTCATCCACGCCGGCCGTAAACACCACTTTAGTGTCCGACTCCATCGTGTCCATTTTTTCCTCGTCCTCCTGACTGTCCTTGGTGTGGTCACAGAGGAGAGCCACTCGGGCCGGGTCCTCACGCTCCATCCCCTCTCCGTTCTCTCTCTTTCCTCCAACCTCTTTACTTTCCACCGTGGTCTTGGAATCCATTCCGCACGCTACTTGTCCCTGCGATATCACTTGTTTCCCATTGCTGTCACAAAAGAGAGAAGAAGAACATCAGAAGAAGTTTAGCTCCGTGCAGAGCAGAGCAAGTCGTGCTGTGCCAACGGGTATTCCTGTCTGATCTGAGGCAGGTAATGTGAGAGCCTGGATCTTTTGTTCGTTCTGTTTATACATGTGGAACATGAGTTGAGTCATCGACCTATTTAATCAGGAAGAGTTCAAAATCAACCAAGAGAGAGAGACTGACTGGAAGTTGGCATTCTCCTGCACTTTATAGCGATGCCGACGTGCCGAATGAGCACCGTGCAGGATGTGAGTCAGGAAATATTGCTGAACGCTTCTCTGAATTTCTTTACTCTCGATATGATCACCCCAAAATCAAGCAAAACCACACTGCTTTGAATGCATGTCGTCATTCAGTAGAAAGACAGATCATAATCCCTTTTGAGTTTTGTGGGACTTTATCCCCCCCCCCCCCCCCCCCCCCCCCCCCGTCTCTCTTGAACCTGATCGGGATTGGTGGTGTCATGTCACATGACCTAGTGGAAGTGCAGTTCTTAGGATTATTGCCAGCTGTAGATTTTAACTGTGCAAACTGTGTGCCTACTTTCAGTAACTCTTTCCCTTCATTATTCCTACTCTGTACATCTGAAGGGTTTGGTGAGTCTTCTTTAATATTTCAAAAACAAAGCTAATGCAATCTTTTGAAGTACTGTAATAGTGGAAATTTTCATGGTGTTGACATTTTCGCGCATTTCACGCAACCAGAAGCTAGCGCGAAAATAAAAGCACACACGCAAATATTTTTGCGTGCCATATGTTCCATTAGCTCATGTCTTTATTCCACGGAATTAAAAACATGTGAAACTCTTCTTACCTGGCCAAGCACGAAAAATTAGTCCCGAGAAAATATCCACTTTTACAGCACTTAGCCTATTCGTACCAGACACTGATATGATGAAGTGGTACAAGAACATCTGGCATCTATACAACAACAGCAACCCTCCAAATTTGAAGTGCACAATTGGTTATGAATACAAAATAATCTCTAGCTTGCTACACTATGCCTTTGATATTATAAGCAAATATGATATTATCATTGCGAAAAATGAAAAGCTCAACACAATGTATATTTTGCATTTGGCCAATCTGCTAACATGCAGCCTTCTGGATCAGTTCATAATGCTGCACAAAAAATATATATACATATGTTAGCCAAAATTTCAAATACATGTACATACATTTAAAATGCATGCTGTTACTACTTCTTGATGCAGTCAATATTTTGCCATTACTCAGAATACTGTAAAAGTGGAAATTTTCGCAGTGCTGAAATTTTTGCGCATTTCGTGCAACCAAAAACTAGTGCGAAAATAAAAACACACAAATATTTTTGCTTGCCATATGTTCCAGCAGTTGACGCCTTGATTCCGCAGAATTGAAAGCATGCGAAACTCATCTTACCCAGCCAAGCATGAAAAATTACTCAAGCCAAAATTTCCAATTTCACAGAATATTGATGGAATCTCCTGATTTCCTTGAATTATCATACAACAGCCCGTTGAAGAAAAACTTGATTGAATAGAAGTATACATACATATTGATAAAAACAAGTTGAGCAGTGACAAATTTAAGGAATGAGTCGCACAGAACTGATACTGGGCTAAGTGACACCTACTTTCACATGCAATCATGACACTGTAACTTTGAAGAATATACATGAACATACATGGCCAGGCACTGGCTATATCTATCCATTGTGGCAGGAAACCAAACTATGAGTAACATTACTGTAGGTTTTAGGTCAAACCAAGTAACTTGAATTTACCAATTTTTCTATAACATTTTCAGCTCATCATATGCAAACATGCATATTTGCGTATCTCATTCAATTGCAAGCATCTCTAGAGGATATCTTACAATAAACGTGCCATCTCCCTACCCTCTTTCCATCGATCTACCTTCTCTATCTGTCTATCTATTTGTCTATCTATCTATCTCTTTCTGTCTATTCATCAATCTATCTACTATCTATCTATCTCTTTCTGTCTATCTATCTATTTATCTATCTATCTACCTATCTATCTATCTCTTTCTGTCTATCTATGTATCTATCTATTTATCTATCTATCTCTTTCTGTCTATCTATCTATCTATCTCTTTCTGTCTATCTATCTATCTCTTTCTGTCTATCTATCTATCTATCTATCTCTTTCTGTCTATCTATCTATCTGTCGATCTATCTACCTATCTATCTCTTTCTGTCTATCTAGCTATCTATTTATCTATCTATCCATCTATCCATCTACCTATCTCTTTCTGTCTATCTATCTATCTCTTTCTGTCTATCTATCTATGTTTCTACATATCTATCTATCTATCTATCTATCTATCAATCTATGTTTCTACATATCTATATATCTTCCTATCTATCAATACCTATTTCTACATCATCTATCTCTTTGTCTATTTGTGTAGAGACTTAATTATCATTTACCTTCGTACCTACCTCCCCTAGCTATGCCCGCCATTTGTTTTGTTTTGTTTTGTCTTGTTTTGTTTAGTTTTGTTTCGTTTTGTCTTGAGGGTCAACTCACACGTCATCACAAGCCACTGGGCAGTTGGCCCTTTGTGGCCAAAGAGCTGTAAAACTGAGAAATGACCATCTTCAGTCCCTACACTAAAATCCCATTAACACGTCCGCAGATTCTATCCAGGGGTCAGTTTGGATTTTTCTCTTCTTTTCTATAGCAGGTGGCATTTCTGTGGGTAGCATCCCTTGGGCTATATGAAAGGAGGGTGAAGGGATGAGGACTGATACACATAAATATATTTTAATATCATATACCCCAGTATACGTGTGTGTGTGTGTGTGGGTGTATGTGTGTACATGTATGGGTGTGTGTGGGGGGGGGGGGGCTAGGTAGCTATTGAGAAAGAACAGATAGGCAAATAGGCAGATTAACAGATAAACTGATAAACAGTATACGCAAACACACACACACACACACACACACAGAGGGAAAGAGATACTATGTACATAGATAATGTATTTTTCTTTTCTTTTGAATAGATTAACAGTCAGATATAAAGAAAGCTTGGCTAAAAGGAATCACTTCCTAAAACAGTACGGGACTCAGTCAGCACAAAAGATAGTGGCTTATAAGAATTAGGGAAGCATGGATATCATGGACTGAGTTGTACCTATTTCCCTAGGCTGGGGTTTAAAATTGTTAAAAATGAAGATCAATCTGACATCAGTCTTTTGAGGTGAACTTCAAGTAGATGATTTTAGAATGCAGGGAAGGAATACATATATATAACAGTATAATTTGAAATTTAATATGCTTCTGAAGGAATTCCCACCAGGGAAACATTTCAGAGAGAGAAATGCATCCTGGGAAATATGATCACAGAAGTGACCTCATAATCGGAAACAAAATGTAGATTTATCATCATTTTGGTAGCAGAAGGGCACTACTGAGAGATACTTGAACAGCATTAACAACCCTCTGATTCTAAACTGACAATATCAGGAGTGAAAGTCAAGAACACTGTCAGACTTCCTCCATTGACATGCAGATATTACCATACCATATGGTATGTATTCCTTGTGGCTCTGTGTCGATCTGCTATGATAAGAGAGCGACGGAACCACAATTGCGGATACGGGAGATATTATAGATCAACAGGCCTCAATTACGACCGCATGAGGGATTATGGTTTTTCCCTAAAACGGGACATTCCTGTCGTGCGCAATGGTACTGCACCTCACCGCTGTTTATCCCAGAATTAAAATATCACAGCCACGAACAGGAATGAATGCTCTAAATAGTGAGGTTTAGAGGATAAGACTACGGACTATCAACTATGAGGTCCCTGGATCAAGTCTTTTGACAGCCACATTTGTGCCACTTGGCAAAGGCACTTTACTCTCCTTGCCTGGTTCTCTTGATGGGACTGAAAACTGTCTGTCCCATGTTTTGTTTGTAGTATTCGCTGCTCTCTAAACAGTCATATAAAACAAATCAATTCAAAATCAAATCAAATTATAATGTAATTATAAGACATAGACTATAAAATGATTGGCTGCTGAAATAATAAAACTGATGGCAGAAGGCAACCAGATTGATAAACAAAATGAGATTCTCCCACCCATGAAAATGCTTCTTTGAAAATCCCTACCCCATAGCACACACACACACATCTTTAAAGGGATGGTATAGTTTTGGTTGGGATGGGAATTCAGGATTTAACTTCATGCAGGAAAATTATAAACCACTTACATGATATATTAACAAGCATACAATATTCTAGGTGGAATTAAAAGTTTATTTGATGAAAATCAGTTCTTTGAAATGGCTGAGATATCCAAAAACAAAACAAAGTGGTCCTAATAAAAGGTAGGTCCCACCTTCTCAACCAAAACCATATCTTCCATGAAACAATTTACCCATCATTCTACATTTGTGCTCACGCATAGATACACAGACACAAACACACACACACACAGTTCAAACACTTTCAGCTCAAGTCAGTGTTGCCAAAGGTTATGTTAATCATAGTTACGTAATTGTATGACACAACATTGATGTTTTGATCATCTGAATCTAATCAAAACCTCAATCTAATTTTCCAGCATCTACTTGCAGCACTGCACACTCAGGTGCGCATCTTGGGCAACCAGAATACAGCCAGACAAGTGTATATTGTAAAAATTGACATTTTCACGCAAATAATTTTTCACACTCTGCCGGGTAAGATGAGTTTGGTTTGTTTTTAATTCCGTGGAATCAAGACATCAACTCCTGGTACATATGGCAAGCAAAAATATTTGCATGCTTTTACTTTTGCGCTAGTTTCTTGTTGCGCGAAAATTTCAACACCGCGAAAATGTCCATTTTTACAGTTATGTTCATCGTACACTTGCAAAAAAGCTATAACGTACATTAACTGAATCCAAACCCCCTGCATTATAGCTTGGGCAATCCAAACTTTCATTACAATCTTTTTCCACATCTCACTCAAGTTGGGGAGACCACCAGTAACTCCATTGGTCAAATCATGGAAGGTGTCATTTTACAAACTTCCAAGGGGCCAGGAGATAGGACGCATTCCCCCATCCTTGATGATTTTTCTGAGGGAAGAAATAGTTTGCATCGCATCATTCCAGGGTGTAGTGGAATTCAAAAGAGAGGCACAGTGGCGGCAGTTTTCGTTTAAAATGAGTTTGCCAGGTGCGTTGAGGAAAACAAAGAAGCTATGCGGAATCCTACTGGTACCAATAAAATCATGAATACAGAGAGACCGGTAAGAGTGTTGCTGGCAATGTGCAAGTTATTTCGCAGTGCAGCGTAACAAATTTCAAATCCACCCATTTCAGACACCAGCAATAAGAATCAAACAAAGCAAGTAAATAGGCTTTATGCCCCACCCCTCCGCACCACTCCCCACCACTCCCCACCCCCACCACAACCACCACCAATGCATAAAGAATGCGCCAAGGCCTGAGATTAAAACTTATATTCCAACACATATTTCAAGACTAAAAAGATGCTGGTAATCATTAAAAAAGTCCTTCACACATCCACATTGTATCACACTTCATTTGCACACTCCTTCCATTGTGCTTTTTTAATACAAAGTACTGTAAAAGTGGATATTTTCGCGCGACTAATTTTTCGCGCTTGGCCGGGTCAGAAGAGTTTCGCGTGTTTTTAATTCCGCAGAATCAAGACATCACGCACAAGAACATATGGCAAGCAAAAATATTTGTGTGCTTTTATTTTCGCGCTAGTTTCTGGTTGCGCGAAATGCGTGAACATTTCAACACCGCGAAAATTTCCACTTTTACAGTATATTACTGTCTTTTGCTCTGATGAATGCAAATCACTATCAACGGAGTATTTGCAGTGCTAAGAATATTCTTAAATCAGATTCAATAGTAGATACAAAGAATAAATGTGGGAAATGCAAAATCATTGTGCAGCTAAAAATAAAATTTCATACTGTTTAACATCATGCAGTATCTTATCATCTCTGATTTTTGGAGGGGGATAGAGTTGTGGTCTCAACAACTGGGCAATATACAGAAATGTGCCATTGTATATATATTACATACTTTATGAATCAGGACTTCTACGCCAACTTTGCAATCGGTTAAATTTGCAAACAAGAACCACTTTGAAGGAATGTCAAGTAAATATCATCCCCTTCCAACAGAAAAGTTGGTGATTTTCCTTGCCTGGAGATGATAAACTATGCATTTATGTTACAGGAGGTATAATATTCTTGCGAGTTGATCATTTCATGACTGTTGGTAGATTAATAATATTTGTGAACATTTAAAACAAAACAAACAAACTGGGGAAATAAACAGTGTACATCATAATTCCACAAGATTCCTATAATTCCACAGCTACTAAGAAACTCAAAAGGGATGCATGACCTTCAAAATCATAATGTGCTGAAAGTATGTTTGCTCTCTGCATCCTATTGCAGTCAATAAATTCAGCCACTGAAGGAAGCCACTGTGTAGGACATCCTTTCATTTCTTTAAATAACTTTTCTGACATCAGAGACCGCTATACTCAGTTTCTTTGCATCAGTAGGGTGGTACGTAAAACGGGATTGATAAACCTCAAGTGCAAGCTGATTGGAACGTACTATAAAGGGGATTAAAAGCCATCGTCTATTTATCACGTTCCTTGTGGCATGATGTTTCCAGTGGGTGATGTTATCTGATTTCAGTGGAATTGTGTCAAACAACCGCGCTGTGTTAACGCCACGATGCATTGAAGCGGGCAGTGACTTTTGCGATCTACGTGGAAAATGCATTAAATTTCACGGGCTGTTCTCTACGTGGATATCGTGCACTTAATAGAGAATATATCATTAGATACCATGGCCTTCACAGCTATTCCATCAGGAAGTGCACCAGCCTTATGTTTCTCTGAAAGGAAGAATTCGAAAGAGCTCAAGGGTATGATAAGATGAAGAGATATGTATAAAACAACCAACCCAACAAACTGAAATAAAAAGGAATGAGCATCTAATCTGTGAAAATTTTCTACGCTAAGCATGCATACCGAGTTGTTCCTGACAGTAAGACAGATTGCTCATAGCCTTCTCAACATAGCAACACCCTATGGCACAAACTGGATTCTGCATATTGAATTTTATTCAAGAGGAACCAGTGAAGTGAACAGCTCATCCACAAATCCCAAGGGAAAATCATCCCTTGTAAATTTGAATACATTAATAAACTGACCCATCTAAAAATATCAAATTCATACACATTACTGCAACAGGTCCTCATTTATCAAAATTCTGAGCAAACAGAATCTATGGATACTGCATACAGTGCATTTATATTTTTGTTATCAGCATCATTGCGAACAGTGAAACTCAACCAGACATAGCCTGTGTGTGTTTAAGGACTACAACATCTTTTTTTTTTTTTTAACCATCATGAGGGAAATCAATACTCCACACCTACATATGAATATTCATCTCATTAACAAGTCAGCCTGCATCCTATATCAATGAAGCCACATACTAACTACACAGGGACAGTAATAATATTTTGCATCATTTGTTTGTTTTTTTAGTGTTTGTTGGGGTTTTACTGTACCCTGATATCCGTATCCCAAAGCTCATCATCTTTTTATGTCCTTTTCAAGAGAAGTGTACTTTAATACACAAAGAAGAAAACATTGTTTATTCTTTTTAAAGCATTTGGAGCGTGTTGTAATGAACACAACTTTCATTATCATTACTACGATAATCATCATCAACAGAAAGCCAAATAAAGGTGACAAATAGTGACTACCATGGTACTTTAAAGCAAGACATATTCACAGCGTGAAATTTTCGCGAACTTGACCCGGCACCCTTTTTCGTGGCAAATTGCCACTGGCATCCAATACAATGCAGTAGACAAGAACTGTCTCATGCATTTTGATTTTGCGAATCTTGGCTATCACAAAATCTGTGACAATAAAATACACACAAAAATTTCTGGTTTTACTACAAGTGATTTGTGCCATCATCTGTGTCTTAAAACCCTTGATTAGTATGAAAGAGGCTAATCTGACCTGAAGCACTGCTAAACCTTGTTTAAAGGTGTATTCCCAAGGAGTTTGTTTTCCCTTGGTTCCTTGTTTACCATGGCATTTTGCATATCAGGAGTACCAAAACTTAGTGTTTGCCCTGTAAGCTGATACACAGTGGTTCATGGATTTGCAAGTACCATTGAGTCACTACTTTGTGACTTGTATACAACTGAATTAGCAAGTGCTCTACTTTTCACCAGCTATGAAGAACAGACTGGTAAATGCTAGATACTCAGTAACTTAAAATGCCAGTTTGATTCATCTTTATTAAATTTTTTATTTTTTTGACCTACAAGTAGATTTGGTAGCCTCTTGTACTGCTTATGCTGGCAAAATCTCAATCAAAGTAGCTGATTTCACATTATCTGATCATCGATGCTTATGTAGATTAGATGAATACAAAACAGAACTTGATCATTAAAAGTTAAAAACTACATCTGGCAAAAAAAAAATCACAAAAGTGGATATGTGGGGCTACTACGCGTGTTTTGTTCATTTACAGCATATATATCAAATGTCTGTTTAGTGTTATTAGATGGTCAAAATTTTGGTCCACACCAGCATTTGCATCTACACCTTACAAATAGACATGCTGCATTATGAGGTGAAACAAGAAAAGTTTTGAAGTGTTAATCTTTAACTGGTGTGCTTTAACTCCCCCTGGCCTGTTGGTAAAGTGTATGCACCATTGCAGGCTGCAAGTGCTTAATAGCACAGACAATACCAAGTCATGGAATTCAAAGTCCTCAGCAGTTTCCGCTCGAAAGGACGGGTGCAAAGGCAACCAAATCAATTGTTGGCAATTGCCATGGGACCGTCGCACTGTCTGGTTGTACTACCACCCTTGGTACAGCTTGAAAAGTAATCTTTCCAGCGCTGGTCCTTATTGGCAAACCTTAAATTTTTTTTCAACGACTTCTCACTTACAAACCACGACTGGCAACACAGTATAGAAGTATATCCAAAGTAGAAGAAGTATAGCCAAAGACAACAATGCTCTGTGTTAATATGTAAGATCAGAACTTTGCCCGTATTGTCTTTAACAACTTACCAGCTTGCACTTTCTTCCGACGAAAAGTCGTCGATTTCAATCTTCAAAACGAAACAGGGAGTCATGATGTTTCGTTGGTGTTTCGGTCTACGATATCAGATAGCTAGTCAACTGCAGGGCCAAGACTTTATAATGTTTGGTAACTGCTCACTGGACGAGAGAAGTAAAAAAGGCCGAGTCAACGGACTAGCCAAAAACCCACCTCTTCTCTGTGATTTGGGGCTGGTCCACGCTGCTCCCGGGCGACAAATCCGAGGAGCTGCTCCCGCGAAACTTGTCGCAAATTGTGGCGCTATTTCCTGCGAGTGCGAGAGACAAAAAGACAAAGAGAGAGAGAGGGCAGTGTCAAGGTAAGCCAGCTCGGCGGCGAGGCAGACAGAAGCACGAGACACGTCGCACACGTTCCTTTCGTCTGACTGCCTGCCCCATAAACTCCTCAAGAGCTTGTTTACGCTGGTAGGTTCAGGGGCCGTTATCACTGAATGGTAAACACCTAAGGTCAGGATGATACATCGTGGTAGCACAATGCGAACATCAGAAGAGGGTTGGGGGAGGGGTGGGGCACACTCTTAAGGGTAAATCGAGGCCATTTTCTGCGATACGTATATTTGCTCCCTACAAACATTGCATGGTTTTTAAACGCACATCAGTTAGGAGACCCAAATCTTAAAACCAGACTGGTCTACTTATCGCAATAGTGCAATCATAATCTCTTCGGTCAGTAGCTTGTTTTTCATGGGATTTTTGCAGGTTGCTTTCTTGTGATTATCATTTCATACCTTACTGCTAAGTTTAAGTTTCACCCGGGAAACTGGCAACAGATTTGCAAATGTATTAAAGCGTGCATCTCCAATTGCCCACAAATATTTGACCTGCATAAATTCAACAAGCATACTTCTCTTCACCTTTGACCTGTTACCTTTAGAATAGGGAATAATGAGCACAAACAATGATCCTCTGACCACGATATATCAATTGATAGATGACAACGATTTGGAGGTATTTGTCCTTATTGGTAAGCCCTCATGATTTTTAAAATAATTTGGTCAAGAGGGAATCTTTCTTTTTTTGGAGTGTTCATGTATGTTTCAAATATGTAGGCCTACACGTATACACCATGGTATTCAAAAGGAATAGTACACATTTCATGCAAAAACAGAACCAGAATCCAGTTCAAATATAAACAAGGTTTACAGCTTTACTGGTACATACTTTCAAAAATAAAGACGACAATTTCAGAGATAGACATACAGCTGTATTCAATGACAATCATTACATTTCAAATCTATTGCATTTTGCAGTACAAATTAAATGCATTTTTTAAAATTTGATGCATCTACTCTGAGCTCCGTAGAGTAGTTTTCCAAATGCTTATCCATGAAAAAGTCTGATTCAACAGATGAATGTTTCATCAGTGTTGTGCACTGAATGCCGTGATGTGCCCCCAGCTTGAACTGTCATTTTGCCCAAGAAGCAACCCCGTTCCTTTTCCCATTCCATGACTTGCAAATTGGGGTCATCGCCTCTTGATTAGAGGACTACATCCCTGGCCAATATTGCCAGAGATGAATCTCAGTCAGAATTAAGTGGAGTGGCTATTGCACTCATTTTTCAGGCATCTACTGCCAAGCAAAGAAAGAGACTTCTTGATGACAAACAGAAAGCATGAGAGCTAAACTAGTGCTAGTCAATTATCAACAATCATCATATGAAGGGAGGGATATAGGTACCTAAGTTTCAAGTTAAGCACATGATATCATTTATGGTGTTTAAGCAGCTGAGAAAACAACATCAGGAAAGGGGGGATTTTACATAATGTGATTGAGAGCTTGCTCTGAAAAGTACCACTGAGGGTACACTACTCTCTATATCAAATCATTTTCTATAGGTCTGCTGGTATTCCCATTTAATGATATTTGGAACATAATTAAGTCTGTATTAATCTTCTGCAGGACCTAGGGCCTTCATTAGTTACAACGCATCATCACAAAGAGACATGAAAAAAGCAAAACTCATTCTCCTGTTATTTGACTGCAATCCCAAGCTTTACTATAATTGACATGCTGCTACAAAATGATTACCTTACAAAGTATGTATGCATATAACATGATTATGTAACAGAAAAACAAAAATTTGATTTGTTTAGAAAGTGAAACCTTCATGCTTATGCTGTATTCATTTCATCAAAATCATTTTATTGCATTTGCATTACATTGGTGTGCCTGAGTACGCTGGTATGACATAGAGACGACCTTACTAACCAATATGAGTCAATATCACTAAGTACAACTTTATTCCTGAAATGTAAATGTTCTACCAAAATCTACCACTTCCCCCTTAAAATGCTGATCACCGACATTGCCTCTCACACACTGAATAATCCCAGTAGCAGAATATGACGGCACGTGTTGAAGAGAATCTGCGCTCTGCGTCGCATTTATATGCGGTACGATCCCCTTCATTCATGTCATCAATTTTCTCCCAGTCATTTTTACACCCACGCTGGGCCCTCTTTTAATGCAGCCCTGTCCGTCCATGAACCCTGGGAGCCTCTTCGGTTGGGGGTGGGGGATACCAACTAACGGGGTGGGGTTGGGGTGGGGCAAAATGGAGGGTACTGCTGCCAGGGGC
Organism: Diadema antillarum; assembly: GCF_040938485.1. Classification (NCBI taxonomy): domain Eukaryota; kingdom Metazoa; phylum Echinodermata; class Echinoidea; order Diadematoida; family Diadematidae; genus Diadema; species Diadema antillarum. Next base: position 48,739 of record NW_027271966.1, on the reverse strand, counting down.
TTGCCACAGGGTGCTTGGCTGGCTTAATACATGGGGGCAATAACCTTTGGAGCTGCCTCATCACCTCTGTGCCAGTAGCACGTCAGCTTACAGCACACAGATTTGCCATGACGGAGCTTTAGAGAAATGAATCACTGAAGTGTGTGCTTGCAATGTCTTTGAAAAAAAAAAAAAAAATTTGGCTAAGATATACACCTGGTGGGTGATTTTTCCTGCTCTATTTGTTTGCTAAACATCATAAACCCCCTCATTATCTTGTAATTTTTAACATTCAGTTTATCTTTAATGCAGCAAGCGTACAGAGTTTTCCTCAAAAAGATCCGGTGCATGACAAAAAAAAAATGTCAAGAATGCATACTCTATTTTTAATTAAAAACTGTCTGATGATTACTATAAAGCCATTCTTATTACCAAAAAAAAAATAATGGCATGAAAACTCGCGAAGTTAGCCCCGACTAAAAAGTTGTGAAGTTTCTAGAAGAACTGCATTTGCCCAGTTTACTCATTCAGCACACACAAAAGGAAAAGAGGATGTGGAAATCATGTGAGTAACTTCACAATTTTTCTGCTGTGTATGTTCTCATCACAAACACCTTACTTCACACCTTGACTTACAAGTTTTCATGCAAAGTTTCCTACCAGCAATTTGGTGAAGTTGCCACACAACCTTTGCCCTAACTTTGCAAGTTCCTAACTTTGCGAGTTTTCAAGCCCAATAAAATGGCCCTTTGCTTCTAACAGATTCCTTTCATGAAGAGACAAAGGCATTCCAGGAAAATGATCAAGAACACATTTGCCAAAATTTGTTGGTACCCCTCCCTCCCCCCATCAACATCTTGCAGATGTTTACTACGGACACAACCACGGACACAACAGGTGCATGGCTGGACAGTTACAATGTACGTGTACATCATGTTTGTTATACACCTGTCCATGAGGAATTTTCAAGGTATTATTTGAAGGCCATTCATTCATGAACCTAGGACAGTAATACAAGCTGTTTCTCCAGCTCATTTTCTGGTATTTTTTCAGTCAGAAGATTAGGATCTCTAATATGAGCTTCCTGGAGGCATACTGTAGTCACTTTCTGGACTATTGATGGGAGAAGAAATCCATGTATATTCCTTTGTTTTGCTTCCATACAGTTCAATAGTGTCATCTAAATAGCTGAACTGATATAGTTCCTTTTTCCAAGGATATTTTCTTCATGTTATTGGGTAGTCAGCTAACTCTTAAAGCAACAATGAATAAGTAAGAAAGATGACAAAATCTATAAAAACATGTTTTATACAGAACTTCTAATATTCTTTGTATTTTCTGCTTATCAGACCACATTTTGTGAGCACATGACTCTTTCTTCCCTTTTAATGACATAAGCGAGTGATTTATAAGTCAAAAGAGAGAATCATCTTTTGAAAGGATAAAGTTATACAACTTTGCTTGCTTTCATGCTATGCACTATATGTTACATCTCCTGGAAAGTGAATATTGGCTAACATGGGGCTTTTGGAGAAAAATATTAACTGTGCAAATATTTGGATATAGAACATTGCATTCAAATCTAAACTATGTGGCCTATAATGAATGTATGTGCTGTTTGGGCTCAACCCACATGTGTTGATCTACACTGTATCATCTACTGTGCTTCAAAGTGAAATTCTATGTCAAGTAAAAGATAAATTTGTAATTGCAGCTGGGCTGCTCTTGAATCTTTTAATCTGTGACTCATAGAGCAGATTTCATTGACTATTTTTATGTTTTTTTGTTGGAGTCATCTTGCATGAACACAATGACATGCAAAAGATAGTATACTTTCAATGCTTGGTCTTGGTATTACATCATAAGCAGGTCAGTGTCATAACTAGGATTAGACTATATTTTTTAACATGCTATCAAAAGGCACAGCCAAACATGCTGGGGAAAAAAAAAACACAGTTCTGCAACAATTACAGACCAACAGGTGTTTTTAAATCAGAATGTATTTCTCAAGAACTTCAAAATAGCTCAGAATAATTTACAGCATAGTTCCCCAAATTACTGTAACATGAAGATGAACAACTTCATTACAAGAACAGCACAATACATTAATACCTCTAGGCCCGAATTCATGAAGGTGGTCCAATTGAAACCATGGTTTAAACCATGGACAAAGACCGTAGTTTTGTATGGGACGCCAAGTGTTGCATGGCCTATTTCGTTAGACGAAATTAGTGATTTCATAACAAAATACGCCATGCGACACTTGGCGCCCCATACAAAACTACGGTCTTTTGTCCATGGTTTAAACCCTGGTTTCAATTGGACCACCTTCGTGAATTCGAGCCTTAGGGTTCATACTGATTTGCATAATTGATATCTTTTGGTGTTAACTGGTGAACGCCACTTAAGCCAAATAATGTTCATTTTGCATCCCTAATCAATGGAAGTTCGCAAAATCTCTCACCTGCTCCCATTTTGGTGCATGTTCCCCAGTCACGACTCTCGCTACACTCAGGGCTTCTCCGGCGACGTTTCAGCACAGGCACCCAGGCGGGCCACATGCATGCGTCCGCTGCTCCCCCGGCAGCGAGGCTCCTGCAGAGCTCCGGAGCAACGAATATACCAGTCAAGATTCACGGGTGTGTCCTCTCTTCAACTTGCTGGTGATTACAAACCTCACTCTCCTGTAAAAAACAAGATATGGGAAAGTTTGCGTCATAAACAAACACACACAAAGAAACAACAACACAGAATATGGACATTGGATAAGATTGCATCACAGAGTTGAAATATACAGTATATACAAGAGTTGCAAAATATGTCACTTGAGTAACTTCACTTTAAATATGCTGATTGTGATAATGTTTGCCACTCATCAAACGTTTAATTATTTCAAAGGAGGTAAAAAATGCCATCTGAGATGTTCAAGTATGACATACGAACTAGCAGAATATATTCAGTGTCTAAGCTTGCCTTCTAGGAATGGAAGATGCACACTTCCTATGGAATTTGAAAGACTGTCATCTCTGCATTAATGTCTGTATGAACAAGAGGCGCTTGCAAGAGACGAGGTGAGATAGTACTGAAGCAATGCCCAGGCCTAACACCTGAGCAGCAGAGCATGTACAGTAGATCGAGTGATAACGTATGGTGTCCGAGGCACAGTAGCTACTTTGAGATTCAGGGTATCCATATGCTCCTGAATGGAGCCAACAGCAATGGAATTAAGCCAATGCATCCATTACACAAAACACACACACACACACACACCATCATAAAACATGACTCGGCAGAAATAAAGAAGAAACACACAGAGGCAAACACGTATTGCGCAATCCCAAACAAGCCAACACATCACAGGGTCACATGACAAATCAATCTATATGACGCTCAGGACAAATATATACAGGTAGTCATGTGATAAGGCTCACGACAGAGTCTCTCATACACACACACACACATACAGTGTATACAGACACACAGAGTGTGTCTTGTCGTATGTGTTTTTGTTCGCTCCTACTGCTGTCAGAGAACTATTAATGTAAAACATCTTTTGAAGGAGGCAAAAGTTACATTCACATGACTTTCCTAAACTTAAAAATTAGCTCGCAGTTTCAATCTTGATCACAGCAATATTTTAGCCCTGTATAGATACACTCTGAAGTTAGCAAATCTTGAAAATCAGTCAAGGATTAGAACTACAAGACATCTAAGGGTTTACACTCTATCCACGAGCTGCAGAGGGTCCACACTCTCACTGTCTGAGTTTACATCGTGTGGACATGATAATCAACAAACTCGAAAGTTAGCATGACCTCTCTGTGAACCCTATTCCCCCTCAGCTTCTGGGTCAACCTCCAGGGCGTGTTGTACACTTTGCTGTAGTGTTGCACATTATCATGCTCATTGCAAGCATTGTATGTATGTATTTCTTCCCATTCTACTGTTTAATCATTAGGTGGTACTCTCGCTCAGAAATTCATTTCTTAATATTTTTTTATTCCATTTTTGTTTCCATTTTTAAGATTTCAGTGGACGCACCACATCATAGTGCAAAGCTGCAAGCTACATGTAATCATCAAAGCTCTCGGGATGGATTTAAGGATTGGTGGCATTCAAGGGCCCTCTTGGTTGTAATAACTGGATTTTGTGCAAAACTTCTTAGAATTTCTGTTTGGCCAAGTACCTAAATTGTACCTGATTTCGACTGTAAGATTTTTCTCCTTTACGTCGTAAGTCAAGAAAACAAAGACACCAAAGAGCAAGTTTGGTCAAATTCTAACAAACATATCCAATGATTATTACCAAAAATTGCCACATATAAGTTTGTGGTCTTTGGGCATTTCGCAAATCTAATACGTATTTCCAATGATACTCTGTGATGTATTCACTAGTACTGGACTTGTAGGAAGAAATTTTGCTGTATGTTGATGGTGGTTTCCCTAAGTGGACATAGAACTTAAAGGACAAGTTCACCTTCATATGTATGTGGATTGAGTGAAGGCAACAATGTTAGTAGAACACATCAGTGAAAGTTTGGGGAAAATCCGACAATCCGTTCAAAAGTTATGAATTTTTAAAATATCTGTGCAATCACTGCTGGGGGAGAAGACTACTACAGTGTATGATGTCACATGCGTACAACGATATAAGGAAAATAAAAAGAGAATTTCACAAAACTTGACTTTTTTAATAAAGTGCACATTTCCTCCACTTGTTACTGACTTATGTAAGGGGTAATATTATTCCCCTGACTTCTGAAAGAGAGAAGTTGAGTGTTCTTTTATTATGTGAGAAAAGTGAGAATATCTTGAATTTTCTTTATACTTTCTTTATATAGTTGTACTCATATGACATCACAAGCTATAGAAGTCTTATCATCCAGCCATGACTGAGCAGAAACTTCAAAAATTCATAACTTTTGAACGGATTGTCCGATTTTCGTCAAACTCTCATTGATGTGTTCCACTAATATTGCTGCATTCACTCAACCCACAAGTCTATGAAGGTGAACTTGTCCTTTAAAGGATAAGTCCACCTTCAGACACACATACATGAGGGTTGATTGAATGCAGCAATATTAGTACAACACATCAGTGAAAGTTTGAGTAACATCGGACCATCCATTCAACAGATATGCATTTTTTAAGTTTCTGCTCAGTCACTGCTGGATGAGAAGACTACTACAGCTTGTGATGTCACATGCATAGAACGATATGAAGAAAATAAAATGAAAATTCAACACATTTTCACTTTTCTTGCATAAAAGACCACTTGACTTGCCTCTTTTTTTAACCCGTTGAGGACGAACTGAATTTGCTACAACACGCATTTCCCATAGACACTTGCCCGAGTATACTCGGGACTCGTCCTCAACGGGTTAAGAGGGAAGGGGGAATAAAATTACCTAAAACATACATCAGTGACAAGTTGAGAAAATGTGCACTTTTTTCAAAAAATAAAATTTTGTGAAATTCTCTTTATAATTCCCCTACATCGTTCCACGCATGTGACATCATACACTGTAGTAGTCATCTCATCTGGCAATGACTGTGTAGATATTTTAAAAATTAATAACTTTTGAACGGAATATCCAGTTTTCCCCAAGATGTCACTGATGTGTTGTACCAATATTGCTGCATTCAATCAATCCACATGTATGTGAAGTTGGACTTGTCCTTTAATCTCCCTTCAAAGTAAAGAGGACTAGTGATACCATGGCGCTACTAAACAGGAGCTCCACGCTGGTACTGCCTGGCCCCTTTCTTGCTCAAGGGGGGAATTCCAACATCTGTAACAGATGTCTGATTAATGACCTCTAGTTTCTTGGCGATCTGTCACCCCACAGTGGGAAGTGCCTTACCAACTGTTGAGGGGTTTTTTCCGTGACGACGGATGGAGAGCATTTCGGCAGGTTCGAGCTACATACCCAGCTCGCTGTGACACTTTGCCTCATGTGTCCTCATTTTGAGTGGGTGAGTGGGAACACGAGAGCACGTGGGTACAAGGCGCTGGGGGAGGGGGAAGACAATACGCAGGGGGTGTATTCAGGGTTGACACAAATTTGTATGTACCTCACCTGACATTCAAAGTCTCGGAGAGCAGGATGACAATCAAACAGGAGCATCTCTCCCCTTCCCCTCCCCCCTCCCCCCCCCCCCCCCCCCCCCGATATCAGATCTGTATCTACCCTCCTTGACGGTCAGACAATGGCTACATTCACACAAAGAAAATAGCACGACACAACATTAAGGAACACCATCCAAATACCGAGATTTTTTTTTAACCTGTTCAGATAGACAAAAATCTCCCCCGCTTTTTGCCAATCTAAATAATTTGTCAACAAAACTGCACATGCCCCAAATCTGCCTGAACGGTGACTTTTGCCCTTGTGTTTGTGCACTGTTCAATCATGCATGCTTTGAATGACGGGATAAAAACACTGAAGATTTACTCCCACAATGTCGATTTTTACCCCCACAGTGCTGACTACATAAAGCATAGATGAATACCCCCACCATGTACCTTGTGCTAGTCCACATACACACATATAAGCATGCACACCGTATTCACACAAGCAACATAATGAAACATATGCGTACATACACACAAAGACACACATGTCACTGTAAAAATACACAAAACCAACTACACACAATACATAGAATACACACATGGATACACAAGTACACCCAACACAGAACAAATGGAGACTTACACACACACACACACACACACACACACACACACACATGCAAATGAAATATCGTATTATACCCATTCCTGCCCTCACCTGTATAATTTTATGTCTCTTTTTTTAGCTGCCCAACATGATCCAGATCCACCATTAGTCTGCAGTAGGCCAATCTTTCGAGCATACAAAGCCAAACGCACCTGGTGAAATGCAAGAAGAAAAAGAAAAACCAAAACAGATGGTCAAAAATGGAACATGGAGTAGCATTTAATTCTTGAACCAGTTTGTGATCATTTACTCATGCTTATGAATTTACTTTGCTGGGGACTCAGATACAAAGTAGATATAAATTCACATGTAAAAATTGAATATATTTCAGTATTTTGAGTTCAGTTTACTTGTAGCAGTTGTTGAGCTTGCAAGCCTGAGGCAAGCCTTTAAGTCATCAATTTTTGCCGCACAATCATGCATACTGTATATGTATCACTAATATGTTCAGTAATCCCGGCACTGATGTAGCTCATGAATATTCATCAATTCAAGTCAACGATACTCACTGGCGTATGACTATTCATACAGTCTGAACATTGGTAATATCATAAGAAGGCTATCGAAATCTGTGCCATATTCAAGTTTTCATTGAATAGATCATCATCAGTGATGGTTTGACAGCAGGTTAAATCAGTGCAATGATTGGAAAATAGATGATGTATTTCCAGAACTACTTTCTTTGACATCATTTTAGGGTCAGAAAAGGTCAAATATGAAATGACTAATATACACAAACTTTGAGCACTAGTATCAGTCTGACTATACATCCCAAAACAAGATAGAATTGTCTCCTGTATCCTGTATTTTTCTCTCCCTTTTACCAATGCAATGACTCAGTTTATACCATTATACAAAATGTAAACAATATGAATGTTAGCAATTATTGTGAATATCAAATCTCTTTAAATATACTCTTCTACCCTAAAAGCTTGGTACAGTTTGTATGTCAGATGGGATGGAAATGGGAATTGCACCTGCAGTTTCAAGGCATGCATTCTTACATCCATGGTAAAGAAACTCAAGTTTGCACAAAAAGGAATACAATTAATTTAAAAAAAAAAAATCTTTGGTTGAGGATGATCACACATCACTCCTTGGTTTGAGAAAGTTCACAGGAGTAAATGAAAGCTTGCCTACACATTGCTATCAAAGGTTGGTGGAAGCCTAAATACTGTTGCAGAGATACAAAATAGTTCAATGGTAGATACATATATGGTATCAGTGGATGCATGATCCACAACTTCAGGATTCTTTCCCCATATCTTTCCAAGAAAAAGGTTCCTCTTCTTTCCCTGAAAGACAATAGCAACAAACAAGCACTGTTGTTATGACTCACCCATGCAATGGTCACTCATTCTCTCCCTACAGACTCACATCTTCTTCACTTATTATGTAACAACCTGCAACTCTTGTAGCATTTAGCAGGAAACTGCACAATGCCTTTCTTGGGGCTGTTGTTACAAGTGCAATTCTCGAGAAAGCACAGGAGGTACTCTACAGGCAGATTAAAACAGTGTATACTACACTAATACCATGGCACAAAAAAAAAAAACCAGCAAAACTCGGGCATTTCAATACTCCCAACATAAACAGTTCTGGAGGGAAATATCAGTTTTAACAAGAAACCAGCAAGTCATCAGGGAGATACGGAGAAAATCTGCCCCTTTTGGCATTTATTCAACACACTCACATTGGAACGTATAATACATATGTACATACTGTACACACATACAGACACACAATCACAAATAGTGTATCACAGCTCATACAAATGATATCTTCAAGATAACACGTAAGCTCCACGTAGTGTGCACTCATTCCAATATTTGCGCTTAGTCATAGCCATGGACTGATATTTCATCTATGTCATCATCGAGAACAATTGTTCTGCAATATGGCTTTGGAAGACTACCCAGGGAGGCGCTTACCTCCCTTGAATATCTTTATAATAGATTCCTGTACTTTGCTATATGAATATCAGGTGATACTGAGTCACATCACTAAGTACTGTATTAAGATTTCTTCTTGCTCACTAAGAGCAAATGTACGGAGCATAGATTCATTTTTCATCATTCTAGTCCTCGAGGTGCTGAAGTAAAGTCAACATATGATACAATTCTTATTACATTCATATTTTTGATATTTCCTTGATAAAAATACCTTATGAAAGCATAGGAATAAGGTAGTGTATAATTTCAGTGTGAGAGTGGTTTCCATCATTTTTGTTGCATTTTATTCCTCAACATTTTCTTGATAAAAATTACCCTATGAAAGCATGGGAAGGTGATGTATTATTTCAGTGTAAAAGGGGTTTCCATCACAGTCATGCGCTTACCCTCAACTTTCTGCATTATTGCATCAGACCTTTTTTTGATAACGTTGGTAATCACGAGGGTAGTAGTTGGGGGTGGGAGCTGTTGGGTTATTCTTTTAATTTTCTTGTCTTTTTTTATAAATGGGCATCAATCACATTCTTGCACAACTTTCTCAATTGATTTCATCATAAGTAATAGAGGAAGTGATGTAGGTAGGTCTCGTCTGAGTCCAATGATGTTATTTGAGAAATCCTTTTTTGGTTCCTAATTAACTCTGGATGTCTGAGCAGAAAAAAAATAAATAAAATTTTGTGCCTTCAAGTCAATATCATGTAAAATATCAACACAATAGGTATCCTCTAAAAGTCCAGCATGGATCATGACTGGTTAAAGGCATAATTTACCATTTGCAGATGAAACAAAAACCCAGCATTAATGCTTTAAAATAGTTCTTGAATGTGAGTGAGGGATAGAAACAGCCCCTGTAAAAATTTCAATTAGTATAATCAATGTTAAGTATTGTTAAATATACAAAATGTGAACAATAGTTATAACAAAAATATTTCCTGACTCAAACTGTCTACAGTTATGGTTTATTGAGAAAAAATACTGATATCTCCAGGTTATATTTTAGGCTTTATTACGAAAATTGTATACGGTAGGATGTTTTGTGATACAACAGACCTACTGTACATATGTGCATCAAATGTGATATCTTGAACATTTTTTAAACCACTGCTCCCAAGGGTAAACAAGACCTTTAATCATTTTTTGAAAGACTTCCTGTTCAGGTTAAAGAAGACCTTGTTTTAAAAATATCATCGAGGCACATCACATAAATTCACTCCCACAAATTGATACATACACTGTCACATAATAATACAAAGTCTGTACTGAAGTTTTGGCATGAATTTTTGAGTGTGATATCTACTCAGGAATCTAGACACCCCTAAAAGAAACTTGATAATCATGTTAGAGCTAAAACACAACAACAACATAAAATAGAGGTCAAGGACCATTTTGGTTCTTCACTGCAAGACTTCAGAGGTGCTGTTAAACAACAACTTTAATACCTGGCTATACCAGTTACAATTGCCATTCCGAGAAAATGCTGGGAAAAATGGGGCAATGCATATAAAAAACATCACAAGGATGAACCAAAATATTATGTTATTCGTGAATAGAATTGAATTGAATCATGCATTTCTTTGAAGCTCTCGATTTTTTGTGATGGAAGACTACATGTACTGTAAAATGAGGAATGTTCACATGTAGGCCTATTTTAATTTCGCGAATTTTGCGAGAGCAGAGTTTCGCGAAATTAAAATGCACCCTAAAGATCTTGTCTACACTATATGCATTGAATGTTAGAGGCAACTCACGAAACTTTAATGCTGCAAATAAGGCCGTCGGCTCCCATTCGCGAAAATTTCATGGCGCGAAAATAGCATGTTTTACAGTATGTGAGATATCAAAGCATCCTTTACAGTGTAGGTTTGCATGACTCGAAGGATGGCCATGGACACTTGCTTCTCACGATGCATCATGTGCAGTCTGGCTTCCTGTTAAGTTGTGAACCCATTAGAGTAAAATCTAGTGGCATTACTGTCTGTAAATCAATAAATTACATCGTCCTAATGGGCTCCTCTCTAAAGGTCAAAGAGCAACATTGCAACACCCCGCAACATGTTAACAGCTTCCTAGAACAGTCAAGGCACTTTTTTATTGGTGGCCCTAATTGGTCTAGATCCAAGCCTTTTTGACTCACTAGGAATATTCATGCACTTAAGTTTGCTTGGTTTTCACTTTATTCGAAGTGCCGCTTGCAATCCAGCTAATTTTCTTGCCAAGATTTTCTGAAGTATTGTTTTATAAAGAGAAAAAGAGAGCTAAGAGTTCAAGTATGGAATATCTTCGAACTGTATCATTCTGTAGAGTTAAAGGCTCGTCTTAAATGCATAATCCAAGAAAATCCTTTAAATGCATAATCAAAGAATTCTCTTAAAATTCATAATCCAAGAATACTTTGGATTTTTCCTGAACGGAATGTGGTAAGAGGTTATCATGCTAGTAAGACGATACCTCAAAGTCACAGTTCAGGTACAATGTATTGGCAAAAAGGTGACAAGTCTGACTTTAAATAACTCATCACAAACAATGGGATGTCTCACAAACTTCATGACATTTTTTCTTTTTTTTTTTCAACTGGGGGATGTCTCAAGTTTTCACAATTTAATCAAACAGCAGTTTCACTTACAGGTTTGAGTTTGGCTGAACACCATGCACAATAAAAGTAAACCCGGGAACATTTATGGGGGTAGATTGTGTACATATTAAGGGTTTGCTGCAGAAAGAAACAAAATAATAGAATGCGGAATGACTATTCAGCATTGATAGGAATCGCACAGATGCCACACATCATAACCTTTTTTCCCTTTATACTTGTTGAGATATTCCATGCATAAACTTCCACGCCTCTACACAAATCTATCATCACGTTGCATATATATATATGCACTCATTAAACAAAGGCAAACGTGTCACTCCCACACGCCTTGAACACTTTTTTGTCTCGCAGTCCCTGGATGTCGTTAAAGGGGGGGGGATGAGACTGAAATTGCATAGGGGAAAGTACACAAACAAGGCAATTACGGCGCAAAATCATTAGAAACGAGAAAGCGAGTCTGGCGCCAGCAAAGCGCGGCAACGGCAGGGGGACAGGTGAGAGAGTGTGTGGGCGAGCCAGGGTGTCGGCTTGGCATCACAGGTGACTCGAGGGGCATTGGAGAAAAGGGAAAGAAACGAGTGGGCATCATCCCTTAACACGTACAGCTTCAGCTCCATAATACATATCACATCAACTGGTGCCTCTTCTGTTTCGAGTTGGCGAGCAGGAGAGAACGTCAGCTACCGTGGGCTGGAAAGCCATCACACGGGGTGGGACTGTTTAATCAGCATGTGGAATCACCTACAGCATATTTTGTCATATTACATAAACACAAGAAATCAACAGAAGGAATCAGTCTAAATATACATCCTCTGGTTTGTTTGGGGTTTTTTTCTGCAGGCAAACCTTTTGAGATAATATAGCCAATGACATAACCAAAAAATAAAAAAAAAATTGAAGAGTATGAAGAGGATTCACTTTGTTTCTTAAAAGCATGAATTAGATTGATCAATCCCATCAGCAACACAAAACAACTGAACCCACAACACAATATTTCCTGTGTCTTAAAAAACAACAACAAACAAACAAACAAACAAAATATAGCCAGTCCCACATACCTATGTCCCTGTGGATAGAATTTCATGCACATCATCTTTTTTTATAACACAAAGCAAAACTTTTTTTTCTTTTCTTTTCCAATTTGACTATCCATTAGATCGAGTATGAACAAAAATCTGTACCAATCGGCCCTTCACACATGTACGCTGAAGTCAGCTGATTTGCTTAAAGATAATTCTCAAGCCCCACAAGCTCTGGGCTCTAAAGTACTTTCTGTACAGATTTCTTTTTTTTAAGATGAACTCTAAAAATAAGATAAGCGGCAAAACAATTCTTTGCTATTAAATGTAACTTTTTTATTCCACCATATGTCAGCTTGCGAATTAAACTACCAATTCTAGGAAAAATGCATCAGTGAATGTTTTGCCTATTCTTTTTTTTATCTTAATTCTTTCCAGCATAGGCAACACATATGAAGAATATAATGTAATGCCTCATGCAGGTGTGGCAGAGATTGTACAGTGCCGATAAGATTTCTCTATAAAGCGACAACTGCACTTTTGAACATTGTATGAAGAGGGCATGTAGGGGAAAAGAGATTGTGCTTCGATACATTTCTATTAAGAGTCAGACTGCCTGGCCGAAATGATTTCCATCAGTGAATACACCCTCTTTCCCACTCATCAACCATTAACCCACTGAGGACAGGCTGATTTTGCTACAACACGCATTTCCCATAGACACCTGCGCGAGTATACTTGGGACTCGTCCTCAACGGGTTAACACAAAATCTGAAGTCCATCAAATAACAATCACGTCCTCTCTGCCTGATTCCTCCTTCAAAAAGACAAAATAAAACAAAACAAAGCAAAAGCAAATTGATTACCAAAAAAAAAATGAATAGATTTAATAGCTTTTTCCAGGATTCCACTTTAGATTTTATCCATTAGGCATCCTTACAGTTCACAATTCTTTAGCCAGGTCTTCTACAACGTAGGCAAACCATCAACACGCCACTGATCATCCCCCCCCCCCCCCCACACACACACACACACACTCACACGATCACGGCAAAGTTACACAACAGCATGCTGTCCTCGCACTCAAACTGTACTTTCGGTTTACTTACTGTACAGTGGCAAACCTATTCAGCCTATTGTTGATGTTTAAAAACAGCCTGTTTTCCAGCGTTTCCCACAAATTTCTCCTGACACCAGGTCTAGTTTCTCACACAGTATGATATGCACAGGCATCCTAAACTACCGTGTCGGCATACAATATGTACAAAGTGCGAGATACCCGACTTTTGTATATGAAATCATGCCACAAAATTGACACAAATTGTAGAAGGCGTGGTACTTCCACCACTCTTTTGTCGCTCCAGAAAGCCCTTAGCAAGTAAAGACTGCAAGAGCAGACAAGTCTGGGTCACACAGTAGAGGCTATTCATTCCCTGGGAAGGGACTGACAACTTGCATACGTGAGGAAACACATGCCACACCTGACTCGACAATAGACAGAATTCAGGCAATGCACTTAACAGGTTGCTACGTACTAATGCATTATCCACGATGCGGACACACAGCATGTGCAAAGTGTAAATAATGAATTAGTGATAACATTTAAAGTGCGCCATGGGTAGTAGATGTTAAACCACTGGGCTGAGCTTGTGCACACTACACTCATCTTTGGCAAACCATAGGAGATAATGAATACGTCCTAATGGCTAACTTTCTTCAATAAGAGTGTACGATGTATCTCTTTTTGCTGGGGGGGGGGGGGGGGGGGCAAAGGGAGGGGGGAAAAGGTGCAATGCAACAAGATATTGGTATACATAATAAAGTAACAACACCACAAACTAACATTTACAGACCACTAAATGCAGTGTTCCTCAATGTATGTACATAATTCATACATAACAAATGTTGTAAAGGCACAAAAACATTGATTAACTTCATATAATGCATTATATTTGCATATATAAAAACAAGTGAAAAAAATTAGCCGAGGTACTTCACAGCACAGAAAACAATTACAAATTTCAACATTGCCTGCCTGACAGTATGAATCTTTCTTTCTTTTCCCCCCCCCCCCTTTTTTTCCTGGGGGGGGGGGGAGGGGAGGGAGGGGCATGATCACAAACAAGCAAACATGTGCATACACACACATCCATAGACAATTGCAACATTAAATTGTGGCATACATTGAAATTATGTGGGTTCTACATTTGTGTGTTCTGTGTCAGATTAACACACGACAGCTCCTCCCCTCCCTTCCCCCACCCCCACGTGACTACAAAAACTAACGAGAACAGACAAATTTGTCAGGAAAAGGAAAGAAGAAAGAAAGAAATGAGGAAAAAGACAACAAGAGCAAAGATGAGGCGAAAAAGTAGGAGGGGGGGAGGAAGAACAAAAAAATATGGAGGTGTTAACCGTGCAGCTGCCTTTCACACTCCAGGACAGAACCTGCCGAGACTTCATCACCCTCCTCCACAGAAAATTCCTAATCAATTCCCCTGACTCCCTGCACATGCAGTTGCCCTTCACATCAAGTGAGTCAATATAAGGAGAATATTGCCCACACATGCATATAGCTCTCCCTTCTGGGAGATTGGCGGTGCTTTTTTAATGTCATTCACTTCACTGAGCACTGCTGATGTTTTTGAAAGTATACAATCACAGGCTATAAATGCCATGGGTGCTCTGGTAATGCTTGGAGAAAATGCCACAGCATGTTTAAGTCAACTTCAATAAAAAGAGCATTCATTCAAAAGATTTAAAATAGAAAAAGAAAATCAGAGCAGTAAGTTCTCTTGAAAGCTGATATTGAATTTAAAAAATCATGGAAGCTTAAAGTACATACAAGTGTACCATTTAATATTCACACAAAATAATAATGTGGCAGCCAAGCTTAATACATCATCACCATCCTAAAAGATCGTCGTTGCTGAGTGATTACAATTTCTGCAATCATTTGATGAGAAAGATCTAATCATTCTCCTCACATCAACTAAAGAACAAAAAAAAAAAGATATATCACATATTAACCACTTGTGAGCAAAGCTGAAATACAGCATGATGAAATTATCCCCTCATCTAATAAGCACATGTTATTGTAACAAATATCACTGTTTGATGACAGCATGTAAAACGTGAAGTATGTAAACAATTTTGTAAATAACACAGACGGCAAGAATCTTCAGGTAATTGAAGGAATCAGACTTTGATCTGGACATGAAGTGATAAAAATATTCTACTTGATGGATCACCTTACAAATTTGAAGGTCTGACATTTGAAGGTCTGACATGTGAAGGTCTCACTGAAAAACTGCATACTAATTACTATTGCATCTTTGTCTTCCAACAAGGTCAACGTTCTTTCGAGAGACAAGTTAACCTTCGACATGGACGTGGCTTTGATGAGATTGGACAAATCACTACAGCTCTCTGGACTGACTCATGATGCAATAGACAGCCGATCATGATTGGTTCGCACAAATAATAATCTCCCCACCCCCTCCATAGACCATTCACACATATACACAAACTTTAACACACACACACACACACACACACACACACACACACACACACACGTACATAATTATTATACATAAAAATAAGTACACACAAAATACACAAAAAACACACTCATAGACACACACATCCAAATATCCACATGTGTGTGTCTGTCTGTCTGTCTGTCTGTTTGTCTGTGGGTGTCATGCACACAGAGTTTGGACAACTGTACTCGCACGTACATCCTCAATTTCAAAGCTGAAAAGGCAATGGCAATGACCTCTTTGAGGTACAGTACTGTACAAACACAACAAATAATCCAACCACAATGTTTAACTTTCTGCTACAGTGTCGGTCAAATCCAAATTCCTGGAATATTTTCAAAACATCCTTCTTCCTACACAAACAACGCAGACTAAATTTCTTGCTAATCAGCTTTACTGGGAAGGTAATTGTCAAAAGGTATACACTGACATGGATATCAAAATGCTGAGTATCGCCCTCTTTCATCTGTTTTCTTTGGGTACTAGTAGTTGTGTTTTCTACATAATCATTTGTCATTGATGAGCACAGTAAAGCAATATAAATGTCACTGGAGTTTATAACATACATGATACAACCATATACACCCTTCAAAGACATAATCGCCCTCTTTCATCTGTTTTCTTTGGGTGGTTGTGTTTTCTACTCAATCATTTGTCATTGATGAGCACAGTTAAGCAACATAAATGTCACTGGAGTTTATAACATACAACCATACACCCTTTAAAAACATGCCAAGCCCCAGGGGTTCCATTGCAAAGAAAAAAAATATATATATATATATATAAAATAAACCAATTAAAGAAAAACACCATTAGAATAAAATACTAACAGTTAGCACTTACAGCTCTCTTTATAGATACTGTATCAATTTTTAGCATGATCTCCTCTTTTGCTAGTAGGTCCTACTCAAAACAATGTTTTGTGAAACACCACTCAATACAAAGCCCATTTTTTTCCCTCTTTTTCTGTTTTTTACAGCCATAATTATTTCATTACTGTACATAAAAGTCATGATAAGACTGAACTTGAAGCAGCATGCCATTGGGGGGAATAGTTGGCGACACATTGTCTTGTGTAGATCAGAAATAGTATCCAGCATTGTTGCAAAGTCTCTACGGTTATGAATATTCATTACAAAGAAAGAATACTGCTTGGTATCCGGCCCTTCATTTTGTTCTGATAGTCGGTGATGCCAACCTTCAGTATATATGCCATATCATAAGCATTGTGCAAGCTTCACAAAAACATTATGCTATTCTGTAGAGAAGGTTGCAGATGTGGAAACTGACTTTGAGGCCCTGATGGAAAAAATGCAACTTTTCCCTCCGTTATCTGCCTTGAAAGCAGCCATCTTGAAAGTGATATGGAAGGATAGGTGAGATACAAATGTATGTCCACCAACTTGATATTCCCTAGCAAGAAGTGTTGGGTACACCGTACACAAAAACCATTGTCAATTTACTACTACCACAATTACCACATAGCCTACATATCTGCATGTTTCATAATTCACATGATTTGGAAATGAAATGAAATGTGGGTAAAAACACCCATTTTTTAGTTTCTTACAGTTTGGTGACAAGCAAAGATAATCAAACCTGGGAGGCCTCTCTCTTTCTTCTATCTTCCTGATCAGGCAACATGAAGGGGGGGGGGGGAACATACTTTTCCTTCTAGCAGCAACATTGCGGGCAGTAATGGTACATGGTACTAAAGTGATTAGCATCTTTGTCCCAACTTTTTCATCATATTGTATTTGCAGATTTGGCGAGACTTTGTACTGAAAACACATGAAAATGGACATGGCGTCATTTATCAATGGTAAAGGCAATGCACAGGTGCTTTTGATTTTTTTTTGTTTTTTGGATAGTATCAAAAATCTTTACTTACATTTGACAATTTTTCTGCTCAACTGAAATGGGAATACATTAATGAGATGTAGATTCTAAGGAGATACACCTCGAAAATTTTCTCTCCCACCCATGGCAAACCTTCAAACCTGACCCCATTGAAGCAATAACAACAATGGTTATAGTCCACTCTCAAAGAGAATCCATCATGTGCCCTTCAAGTGCAACCCTACTGGCATTTATCATCTTGACCTCCAGCGAGATATTGAGGTCATCAAAGTCTATCCAGTAAACAGACGAGGCAAAGTCCATTTGCCTGCCTCATACAATGTAGCTTACAGGATATTGCAACACCAGAAGATGGAGCGTGTTTTTTTATGATACGATAGCATTGTTCTTCAAGGTTCTTACGCTGATAAAATCACACACAATCACGCTCATACTACAATAATGAATGATGTTGTATTCACACCTCCATCTTGAGACTCTTCCCCCTCCCCTCCCCCCCCTCCCCCTCCCCCTACCCCAGCTGACAGCACCTGAATCAAAGTACCCTCGACAATCACCTCCCCTCTCACTCTCATTATTCATAATATCCACCTCAGAGTCAAAACGTTGATGCATTCCTAAGGCCTCATGTGGTACAACAGAAAATCCCAGCCACACAAACACACACACTCACAATCACATTTGACTCAGTGCATCTGAGCAATCATAAGTTTCTATGAAATTTAGACATGTTTACACAACATTTTTGTAAGCAACAGGTGCGATATCAAATTTACTGCATTTCTCCACAATGCACAGGACATGAATGCTTTGGTAGGAAATCATTCATGTTACGCTGTACACGCAGCCTACACAGTTTACACCCAGAAAAACATGCAGATGCGGGTTATGACTTCGGCGTAACTACATATACCTCGCCGTCTGCCATCAGGGGATTTCGACGAAAGCCGTTTCTGCACTAGGCGGAATGCGAACAGGATCTGAGGTTAAATCAATAAGAGGCAGGCCCTGCCATAACAGAGCATTTGAAACCTGTTTGAAAGGGGATCAATACCGTTGACCCTTCAATCAACAAGTCTTTCAGTAGCTTTTTCAGAGGCTAATTCGCCTGCGCCATTGAATTCGGTCTTCATTAAGAGGAATCGCTATTGAGTGAGCGACACGTCTGTGTCAGTATCGATTTATGAAGAGTGTATTACATGAGATGATGTGCAAATATTATGGAGGAATTCTGTGAAAGTCTTCTTCATCTTAGAAAAAAAAAATTAAGAAAATGGTATTATTCATCTTCCTATGTTTCTCTGCTCAGAAGGCATACAGTGCACACACTAAAACATCCCATCTTTTTAAGATGTCAAAATATGTCAATTATATCATCATAAAACTTTGGAAGTGGAAAAATCCTATGCGCTGCCCCCCCCCCCCCCCCCCCACACACACACACACATACACACATTATGGGTATGATGATTGCAGATATCATTTGTTTACATAAACGACACACATGTCAAATTTCATGTATTTCTTTGTACATTCTGTTGAAGAAAGTGAAAATAAAGTTTGAATCATTTGAATCATAAACTACATATATGCTGTATGTAAATGGCTTTATCTGATGGATATCCCAGTTTGCATAACATCCCATGCATTGTTTGTTTCCCCTCCCCTATCTTCTCTGCCATCCAGGCAGATATTTTCTGGTTCTAAATGAAAGATGAAATGGTATTAAAACTGGTCAGATGCAGCATTCAAACAATTAGGGCATAAATAAAGAGAAAGTCCAAATCATATCTACATGACTGGACCACAGCCCAATGCACTAAAAATACATAATAAATCAACCTGACAAACTGCTGATGTATCAATGTTGTGCCTATAGGCCCTACTGAGATCATGGCAGTACATATGATCGTAATCTTGAAGAAAAAAAAATGTGACTGTCTGCTATATTCCTAGATTATTCTGCAAAATATCAGGGTTTTTTTTTCCTCATTCTTGTACACTTTGATAAAATGTAACATACTTAATTTATTCTCATCTACAAAAACATGATTAAATCACTATTACTTGCTGGGAGAGATCATTATTAATTATGGTAATGAATTCATGTTGTTGCATTTATCATGGTGACTGCAGGGGTGGTTGATTGGATTTTATTTTTACATAACGTTGCCAATCAGTCTGTTAATATAACGAGGCACAAAGGACAAGACTTTCATATACATGTACCTATTACTATTTTACGATCTAATTTGCATCACAATCTTCAGACATGACAGGCCTGTGTTAACAAATCTTCCCCAATGATGCAGTTCTAGCTGTACAAGTTACCAAAAAGCAACATTGGTTTACTACAGTGTGCAAGAGGAGTCAAACTGCTAAACATCTGGAATCGAGACTACACCCACAGTCCCTGTGTCATTGACCAATGCATTAGAACCACACACTCTCCGCAAAACACACAGCACTACTCAAGGCTTTTCATTCATTTAGTCAATGTTTGCCGACTTTGAGATCTGCTGCATCCTTGCACTAAATTGCATGGGGAAGAAAAAAAAAAGTAATCCACCAAACAAATAAGGATCAATACACCATATATGGCAGTCAATCTACAGTCATTACAATCATACGTGTTGGAGGCAAAAGCAAAAATGTGTCATCAAATCAATACATTTATCAGCCTTGGTACCTTTTATCCCAATACTGGTCCTTCTGTCACATAAATCCAATAGATACGGTAAACATGGAAGTCCTTTCGATAAGACAGCACAACATGGCATCAATGTTGATAATCAAATCTATGCCAACTCGTATTTGAGAATTTGTCAACTTGTTGTCGATGCAGATACTTGTATGCGTTTATTATCGTATAGTTATACAGATGTGTGACATTTTCGAACACTGAAACAGTCACGCTGATTATTTGCAGTGAGTGACATCCAACACTTAACCACAGCAAGAGAGAAAAAACAAAAAGTATGTGAAACAGAAAACAGAAGAAAGAAAGATAGAGGAAGAAACAAGAACAAAACGAAGTCTAAATTCACAAGCGAGGAGAAACAAATAGATAAAGAACACGAGTGATACAACGCCATGCAGGAGCAGAAAGATTGTCATAAACATTAACCCAGCCATGCAAACTGTCTTAAAAGGATTTACGTGCTGCATGAACTGGTTAAAAGTGGCCGAAGTGAGTCTGCCGAATAAATTTGGAAACCCAAACCCCCGCGTTTGGAACATTGAGCGGGTTGAATGTTGCGACGGGCGGTGGGCGCACACGATAGCTCTCGGGTGTCTCTCCTCATCCCATTAGCGGGGCGAACTGTTGCTCGGCGATTCATAATTGAGCAGGGCTCCGGCAGGAGCGCACGAGTCCTCCGCACTTTAAAGCTCATTATGGGAGATGGATACCTCAAAGTGGAGCCATCTTTTCTCCATACCGGATGGCTTGAGATGGCTTTGGGGAGAGGAAGAAGATACTGGGGGGAAATATGTGCCAAGAAAGTCAAAGCATAGAGAGCTCCATACATGCAAGCAAAGTGGTTGGAGGGGATACATCATATGAATATGGGAGAAAAAAAAAGAGTATTATATCATAATTTTCAAGTCAACCATAATCAATGCCTGATCCCCATAGAATTTATCAAGAAGAGGTTTCCAACATACAGGTTACTGATAATAAGAAATTGAGTGGTTTTGCTTCTCAGTAAAGAAAAAAAGAATGACATTGAAGTCTCCAATTAAAAATATCACTCAGTTCATTCACCTTGATACAGTATGTGAGTCTCTACAATTACTGAATGATAACGATAGTAACAATGATGATGATGATGATGATAATAATACTAGCAATAATAGTAATAATAATAACAACAATAACAATAGATAACAATAATAACAATGGTGAACTCATTCATTACTATACTTTGACAGCAATGCAACAGTGATACCTGACTTCAAATGCATACCTGTATTTCAAAAGCAAGAATAATTTTGTCTATACACAGTGTGAACACCTCATACTGAACTAAAGAAGACACATCTATGACTCATTTTTGTCAGTATAATGTACATGATCGATGAAAAAAAAAAAATACTGTAATGTTTCCAAAGATGAATCAGACGGTTTGAGAGCGACTAAGAATATAATGGAAGGAATGATATCATGTGAGCGAATGGTGCTGACAAGATTGAAATGTAATCGAGAAAGATTGATGGGAATTGCACGCACGCGTCACAGATTATCAATCCAGGACTCAAGGACAGATTTTGTAGGGGGACCGTTCATTGCTCCCTGTGCTTTTTTTTTCTGCTTTTTTTAGGGTAGCGTTCATTGCCCTCCTTTTGCGTTTACTGCTGAATTAATTCTATCAAGAAAATGTACCGAATCATCTCGAAAGGAAATTCAGGGCTAGAACGACGTCACTGTGTTTTGACTGTTCTAAAAGCAGAGGAGCCAAGCTCAGAAGTTGAGGGAAATATTCAGTGAAATTAGACCATAACACTTTATAGGATTTGCCAATTTGACTGTGAAAACATGATTTATAAAACTGGTGACTTCAAGTACACCAAAATTCTGGGTTGGTCTCCTGATGACAATTATCTAAAGAGAACCACTGATCGGTTTCACACAATAAGATATTTTCAGAACCTCAGTTCTAAAATGTTGATCACAAGTAATTTGTATTTTATATTTCAAACCTTTTTAGAATATGATAAAACCATAAATTTTTGCTTGCATTTTAATTTCACAAATTTCGAGAGCGCCAAGGTTCAAAAAATGAAAATGCACCCAACAGATCTTGTCTACACTATATGCATTGCATGCCAGTGGCAATTTGCAAAAATTTCATGCCACAAAAAAGGCTGTCAGCTCCAATTCGTGAAAATTTCATGCCGCGGATACTTTTGGTTTTACAGTAGCACTTCACAAAGAAGTCCAACAAAACTTAATATTGGATACTCTACTGGGACATCGCTTTCTTCCTCTCTTTATCATGCATTCTATATGTTTGAACATTGTCATGTATCCCTGATCTGTATGTTTTTTCATCCTCATCACGTAAATATATACAACCCTCTAATATTCATCTTTGAATTTGAGACAAGACTTGTCAATTCTTCAAATTATTCATAAACAGGATAACTCTGCCTCTTTGTATAAAATGAATCTATTCACATTTTAATAGAGTTAACAATTACTGTAAAACACGATATATTCACGGCATGAAAATTTCGCAAACTGGAGCCTACGGCCTTTCTCACAGCATGAAATTTTCGCGAATTGCCACTGGCATCAAATGCATATTGTGTAGGCAAGAACTTTCGTGTGCAATTTAATTTCGCGAATGTTGGCGCTCGTCAAATTCGCAAAATTAAAATGCACGCAAACATTCCTCGTTTGACAGTGATTGACAAAAGAGTCCTGGTAAACCAGGGTAAAGTATGATCTTTAGATATTATGCAAACAACAAAATTGTGTCTTCATTATTAAACGTATTGTCATTTAATACAATAATGATATCACTATAGTGTGTAGAAGGAAAGGGAAAGTATATATCCTGGCAGGACAGACCACGTCTTGTACCCCAGACATGGTGTAGAGAGAGACAGAAGAGTGGAAACAATGGAGGAGACTTGGGAGGAAACTGGGAAAATGAGGGCAAGAGGAATTATTCATGTAGCAAAGCAGATCACAGATGGGTAATGGCTAGCGACAACATCAGGCAAAACAGAAATTGACACAGTGCTAAGGACTAGTGAGAATGAGATGGAATAAGGGGGGGGGGGGGAGTAGGCAAGATAGAGAGGACTGTGATGATGGGATGGAAGAGAAATGGGAGGAGACTACCTGAAGATGAGATGGAATAGAGATAGAATGAGAGACAGAAAGATAAGGAGAATAGATAGAAAATAGACATAGAAAAATAGACAGAAAATAGAAAAATAGACAGAAAGATGCAGAAGGGGAGAAAGGAAGAGGATATAAGATGGAGATGCAGGGGATGAGAAACAGGAGAAGACTGCAAACCTGAGGAAGAGATGGCATAGAGACAGCATGATCGAGAGGGATAGAGGGAATAGATGAAGGGACAGAGGAAGATATACTGAGAGAGGGAGGGAGAAGAAGAATGATGGAGAGAGGGAGAGACAGTGGGAGAGATGGAAAGAGATAGAGAGAAGAGATGAAAAATGGAGGGAGAGAGGAAGAGAGAGGATAAAAGAAGAGATGGATGGAAATAGAGAGATAGGAAGAGAGAAGAGGAGAATAAGATGGAGAGACAGGATAGATGTAGAAAGAGAGAGATTGAGAGAGATGGAGGAATAAATAGATGGAAAGATACAGACAGAGAGGAAGAAAGAAGGGAGTAAGACGGAGAGAGGGAGATACAGGTGGAGGGATGCAGAGAGAGGAAGAGAGAAGAGGAGAATAAGATTGAGAGGGCGGGAGGAGAAATGGGAGAAGACCGCCTGAGGATGATATGAAATAGAGACAGCATAAGAGAAGAGATGGGGGAAATTGAGGGGGATATAGATAGATAGAAAGAGAGAGAAGATAGTAAGATGAAGAGCGAGATAGGGAGAGACAGAAAAACAGAGAGGAAAATAAGAGAGGGATGGAGGGGAAGAGAGGGAGAGAGAAAAACAGGAACCCTTGTGGCAAGAAGCCTCTTCATTGCATTAATTTGTAGTCACGGTTGCTAGGCGCTTCATAATTTAGCAGGCGCAGCCCATGCCCTGAATACGGAGCACAGATAGAGATTAAAGCAAGCAGCCCATGTCACAGCAGACTCATGGTTGATTATGACGATATGATGTAATACGAAATGAGCGCTCGTTCAGGGTGCTGCAAAAATGTAAAGTGATGGTGGCAAGAGTCGTGTGGAAACTCAACAAAATGTCCCTGGACGAAAATACTTGTGACTAGCACACTCTGCTTAGCACAGGGAAAGAAAAAAAATACAACTACCCAGTAAAAACAGAAAATGGCTTGTTGTGATAGGTAAAGCAACAGCAAGTTTGCCTTGGGCTTCAGAGCTTACGAAACATTTACTCTGAGGTTATAAAGCCACTTCAATTTTCAATGTTACTTTGCAGGTGCTTCCTCAGGACAGCAACAAAAATGGACAATCGATAATTACAATAATAGATATTTCCCTTCCAGAGTTACATCTATGCATACGACTCAGCAAAGAAGAAGGGTAGTCAGGCCGAGTAAATGCCACTTCCACTGCTGTAAAAATTACTACGAAGATTCATGACTCTGGCAAAACCCTTTTCATAGATCACTATTTAAAATGTCATTGACTCCGTACAGCTGGTGCATGTTTTTGATTTGCCGTGGCTGGCACTGGTTGTGGAAGTATGGTACGTCTCTCCACGTGCTTCAAAGACTGCGACTGAATGGAGACTGCATTGTGATTGTTGAATACACTTTTGCATGAATAGACTGATAAAACAAACATACACATTTCAAGTGGGAAAGGGGGGAGGGGTTCAATAATACATATATTGTAGACATGCAGCAAAATGTGTATTTTGGAGAATATTAAACGAAACAACTTCACATGATTCCTTTTTTTTTTGGGGGGGGGGGGAGGGATGCAATGAACTGAGGCTGTGTTTATCATCTTTCCCATGTTTGAAACACATTTCAGTACCCACTATCAATATGCCTTCACAAAGGCCTTTCAGATTGCGTTTCTTGAGTTGTTGCATTTATCAGCTCTATCATGAGTTGATTGGGAGGCTTGTCACTGCACAGCCCCATTGCGCAGTTTGACCCGAGGAGCGGAGATGTATAGTCGGCTGTGGTTGGCATGGGCAGGTCCAAGCTATAAACGGGTTTTAAAACAACTTTGCATTTATCATCTCAAACACATAATTTGTTATTGCACCTTTTTCTGTGTTTCAGAAACATGTTTCTGAGAAATAATCAAAACAGCTTTGCATTTATCAACTGTCCAAATTTCCCTGAAAGCTGTGTAGAAACCTTTAATCCTACACCAAGAGTGAGTCGATAAACACACCCATTAATACCGTCTAAATTCCCAGAGGGACAAATCAAGCCAAGACATAAATATCATTATGAATATAATGCACAATTTTTTGAAAAAGCATGATGGCAGCGAAGGCAATTTTATAACAATACAGTGTGGGGAAAATACAGATTATAATGAATTTGGCTCATGGTCTCAATACAATCTTGAGAATTTTTACCAATACTCAAAAATATGGCAGTAGTACGCCCATAAGTACATAATGGCAAAACCGAACTTCCAAAAAAAAAGATGTTATTTTTCTTTTTGTTTTTTCTTCTTTTGCTGAGCAGTTTACACAAGCAGAAATCCCAGGGCAGTGGGAATTTGTTTTCCCCTTGACACAGAAGAGGGTTTATAGACATGAAAGTGTACATGTCCTTGTGATGTAGCATGTGAAATCCCCAGATGTATGCAAGATACACATTGAAAAAAACAACAACAACAAAGGTGACAAGTCAAATGAATCTCACGCTTGCATGCACTCACATTAGAAGAGGCATGTGACCCAATACATGAAATATTATACAGATATTGCCCTCATAGAGGTATAACATAACACCCAACGTGTGCGGCGGTGTCACATTCATACTGATGTGTTCACTGAATCGTCACACCTCTGTTAAAACGACCGACCAATCCACTATGGCACTCACAACATCACATAATGTTCTGAATACGCAGCAAATAAAAAAATGAATCACTATTAAAGTAAGTACACTTTGCACACCTGACCACAAAGTTCCATTCCAAAAATTTCGGTCCTGGCTGCAGTAGAGCTCGCTGCTGCTATATAATGCCCTCTTTATCATGTAGAACACAAAATCTGTCCGGAGGTTAATGAATTATGAATATGATCTACAGAGAGCCTTTAGTGAGGCATTGGGTATTTGTTCAAGCAGCATCCTGTCACTGCCATGAACTGGCTTTTGCTCAATGGTAGTGCCACTGCACAATGGTAGTGTTACTGAACAGTACAGTATTATATACCTCATGTATAGATTCCTCTCATCTGATTAGTTAAAAGTGGAGTCATGAAAATAGCTGTGCCCCATTTTTGATCAAAATGACGTCATGATTTACTGTGCCCGGGGCACAGAATCAACTGTGCCCTGTAAATACACATGTAGGTTTGTACGCATCAATGATACGACCGCTGCGCTGTCGATCAGCGTTGATTACGAGTGCTGTAATTTTAAATAGCTTTTAGTCCTTGTTTAATTCAGGTAACCTTTTAACCAATCAGATAAGAAGAATCTATATTTTCGGTATTTCAAACAAATAATGACAGCTTGATATTCAGGGCACAGTTAAAATCATGTAGGCCCTTGGTGATGTGAAAACCATAACTATGCCCTCAGATTCACTTCAGGCATAGCTATGGTTTTGACATCACCTTGGGCCAATAATTTTAACTGTGCCCCTCATAGCAGTCTTTATTTTTATACTGTAAGCAGTATATGCCGCAGGTTCAAATCCCAGGGCAAATTGGTACGTACTGTAGTTCCCTCCTTTTCAATCGGTGTTCATATCAATACAGATCGAGCAAATGATCTTATTCATGAAGAGTAACAGCAAAAAACAACAAACAACAAACAAATACTCTGAGAGAAATCTTTCTACCACTTGCCCTATTGAACTCTTTAAGTGCCATTGACAAGATATTTATGTACATACAATCTCAATAGGATTTTAGGCTGTTGTTCTTGAGAGGGTTAAAGGAGAGTATGCACAGGTGGAAATGCATCCAGAAAGAGGTACAGGAAAGACTTGGCTCCAGAAATAAAAAGAGCAGGAACGGGCCTGTCTTATAAAGACTTGTGATAGAAATCAATCACAAGTTTTGTGAGACCTGCAATGCAAGTTGCGATTGAACTTGTGATTGATGAAGGCCCCCAGCACAGTGCTTGAAGCAGTAAAAGATGAACCCGGCAAAAGAAAGAAAAGGAAAACAAAAAAAAAAACTTTTTGAGACCAAAACTTTGACAATGAAATCTAGCACAACATTCTAATAAACATGCAGTGAGTTCTTTTACATCATTTTAATAGAAAGTTGTCAAAATGACAGCAATATTGATGTACCTTTCAGGAACCCTAGGCCATTATGTACAGCATCTTCAGTTGCTAAAGGGTTAACACTTGTTGCTGGGTAGTACACTAGTTCTTTGGCCTGTTTTCTCCACTCCAATTGCCCTAGAGTTTTGCCAGGCCGTAACAATCAAGAAAATATGCAAGAATCACATGTGTTTACCCATTCTGAAACTAAAAATAGACAAATTGTCTCAGTATTAATATAAAAACCGCCAAAAACAGTACTGAGGCTTTCAAGACCACAATCTTTTAGGAATAGTCAAGGTTGCTTTAATTTGTACGTAGCTTTAACATAAATTTAATAAAAAAACGTTGGGGATGACTACAAATAGTTGGTTTTGCATTTGGGGCACAGCATGGCATTTTGATTACCAAAGGTTAGGTGGATATGCAGACAGACACTGCCTCCGAGCACAAACTGCTCAATTTTGTCGACTTCATCACACTTCCCCCCCTTTCAGCTCAAACCACCGGCTCTGATCTTCCGTCGCCACGGCAACGGAACACTTTTTCGAGCCTCATCGGTGGCGGGTGCAGCAGAAAGACGAGAAATGGTGATGGGAATGCCAATCACGCAGGAAGTAAGAAGGGTACCGAGTGCAGCAACGGACAGACAGGTATGGCATGCAGGTAATGCCTGTGGTACCATGGTGTTACTCGGACAGTTTAATTAACGCAATTCTTTACCCTTCCTTTCATATTCCAAAAGCAGGCTACTCTACAGTTATATTGGACACAGTACTTGAAGAGGCAAAGTCACACTTTGAAAGGACAACTTGTAGCTGCCAGTCCTAATCAATGGGGATGTAAATAGGTCATATCTACGATTAATTCATATTCTTTTTGGGTTTCCTTCAGAAGGGGTACTGTAAAACCAGAAATGTTCATGTGCATTTTAATTTCACGAATTTTGCGAGAGCAAAGATACTAAAATGCACGCAAAAGTTCTTGTCTACACTACATTTGTATATGCATTGAATGCCAGTGGCAATTCACAAAAGTTTTATGCCTCAAAAAAGTCCATCGGCTCCAATTCGTGAAAATGTCATGCTGTGAAAACATCTTACTATACAATACAGATTCCTTTAAACATCCCTTCGTGGATTGAAACCATCCTAAACTTATCTCGTCAAAGTCACACACAGTATTTGGGGTACTAATTCCTTATAAATCTCAGATGTACTTTAATAGCTGGCACTACATTTTATTATAAAAAAATTATACATGAAGAGAATTACACACCACTTACTGTGAAATACTTCAGCATCCTCTATCTGACACTCTTACAGATACCGTCATACCAAGGAGAAAAACTTTCATTTGACAAATGTTAATCATTGCACAATCAGAAATGCCTAACTTCATGGAAACGGCATTTAAAGGTACTTTTTACCATTGGGAACAGTGATCTTAAAAATGTTCTAGTTATCACATTTGACACATATGTGTAGATCAGATGTATCACAACATTTATAAAAATGAATAAATTAAAACCTAAAATATAAGGAGATATCACAATTTTTCTGAATAAACCATAACTGTAGACAGTTTATTCTAGAAACAATTTTATCATAACTGTTGTTCACATTTTTTATATCTAACAATACTTCCGGGCAGCAACACTACCACGAGGCTGTCCCTGGTTGCCTTATTTAACAATACTTAACAGTGATTGTCCTGATCAAAAGTTTTATATTGGTTGTGTTATGCCTAATTCACATTTTAGAACTTACTATTTTGAAGCACTAAAGCTGGGTCTTTGTTTCATCTGCAAATGATAAATAATGCCTGTAAGATATAAAAATTGCGACATGTGGCAGGGAATGATTGAGGAGGGAAACGTTTATAATTCTTTGAATGCACTAGAAACAGTGTAATCAAAACCTGATGGACAACTCCCCCCCCCCCCCCCCCACAAAAAAAAAAAAAAAAATGGGCAAGCACCTCTCATGTCACAAAATCTCTTCTTCTCTAAATATGATCTCTTCCAGACAGCCAAAAAAATAATAAACTGGGACTTCTGCACAGTGCAATCTGAGATATAGGCCAATGACACCAGAAATGCTCACATCCAGGGTCAAGGTGATGGGGTTGCCATGCCAACCGCTGTCAACCTCACCTCCAGCCTCCACCTTCACGCATCAGAGGCAATAGACAAATACGCAGATTGACAGGGGCAGATATCATGTGACCATTAATCCCCCCCCCCTCATGTCTAACCAAACACAAACACACACACTGCACAAACATACATGAAATGTGAGCTGATCACCATGGTATTAGTATCCAGTCTAATATGACATCTACACGATTAGATGCCCATAAATACCTGACATCACTCACTCAGCTAAGCTGATGCAAACCCCTTTGAGACTACATTGTATTTCTTTATCAATGTTTCTCACCCTACTATGCTGGATAATCTGTTGAGAAACCCTTCTGAGATTTTTTTTTTCCTAGCCCTATTTGGCACTTCTTGCCAGTTGTGAACTTCATCATGTTGCAATCTGCCATGCATCAACAGAGCTGCCTGTACATAATTTCTTTACCACTCATTCAGCTGCAGTGATTTTGGCACTTTGTAAAATTGGAAACGGTAAAAACCAAGTGAGCGTCTAAAATTTGTAGCCACCTCAGAGAATATCTGCAGTATCCCACAAGGGCATGTCAAGGATGTATGTTTGTATCAGTTGTGGTCGCAACACACTTTCTACAGAAACACTCTCCCAATGCAAGGACTTCAATTTTGTCACATATCAAAACAAGAAGGAGATCATAATGTACCTATAGATGGCAAAAAATCCTTCTAAAAGGCCACAAAATCAGCCACAAGGACAAGCACGCAATAGTGCTGTTTCTCACTGCACTCAAATAATCTGTTATTTTGTGAGAATGGACCTAGTGATTTCTCCCTATGGCAAGTTTGTCTTCTTCCCCTTCATTAAGACAGTAACAACATTCCGTAAAATTCTTTATGAGATCACTACATCTTGCTGCTACAGTTGCAAATCTTTTGAAAACAAAAATAAATATCCATGAGACTACATCTATACAGAAATCATAAACATATCATACATGGCCATATTCTCAAAAGAAATAAACTTCTACAAATCCCTCCCTCTCCCCCCCCCCCCAAAAAAAAATAATAATAATACACAAATGAAAATGATATTCTCATTGCATGAAAAGAAAAAAAATAAGCTTGTTTTCTGAAATTAAGTCATTATTTTCCATACTAGCATGGCTGTCATGAATCTTTGTAGATTATGCAAAATATCCTTAGATCATTCCAGGTATAAGAATCTTTACATCTTTTTACTTCATTATACATACATGTATATCTTTCTTGAGCATCACTTACAGTATCTCATAATGGGAGTAGAAAACACACTTAAATTTGTTTTTTCATACCAAGAACCATGTTTACTACTTAGATTATGAAAAACAATCTAAAAAATGTCAATAATAAACAAGTTCCCTTACAGCCAATCAGAGTCAAGGGTAGAGTTCCTCATTTCAAAGAATACCACTAAAAAAAAAGAAATCAATTATGTTGAAAACAACTTTTACAACACAAGGAGAGAGTGACAAATAAGTCCATAAGTTCCGATTATTTGTTGAGACATCTTTGTTTTCACTGTTGCTGGCACCTTATTTATTAGCTGAGGAAGCCAATAACTTTTCCTTGCATTTAGAGAAAAAAAAATGCACACTAATATTGTGCCCTTTAAAATCTCACTGCCAGTCATTAAAGACAAGTCCTGCATTATGGCCTATTGAAACTGGCACTGATAGTAAGAATAATATGACAATCTCATCATTTTCTCCTTATCAGAAATCCATACTGTATACTTGTTTCGTATGTTTGGTTATTTCTTTTCTTTTCTTTTCTTCCCTCTCCCTTCTCCCCTCCTCCAACTTGGCCATTGGCAGTTTATAATTTCAGGTACTATAACACCATGCCAGACTGACTTCTATTAAAGACATACAACATACAATGTACATCCTCACTATAGATTTCATATACACCAAGCAAAATGCTAATGAGAGGGAGAAACAAGCTTCCACCTTTGAAAATGTGTTGCCGATTTAAGAATAAGTTTTTACTTGAAGACTTTTGAAATTTTTATATACCAAAGCAAACACTTTTATACAAAAAACAAAGGGCTCAAACACAAGAGAAATTTTAATCCCCTTTTTGAAACACCAAATGAATTGCAGAACACTGTAATATGAAGATACAACTCTGATAGTCACATAAATACTATTTCTGGCACTCGACATATGTTACTCTCATTATTTCCATATCATTTCCCCATAAAATTCTTCCCACCAACAAACAAAATTAAGACCTAGAAACAAAGGATCGATGATATCATACATCACATCAGTAATTGAAGTGAGTAGGTGATTTAACAAGGTAAGATAAGGTCATACACCGTATCAAGTCGGAAGAGGAATAAAGAATGCAATTATTTGCAATGAGATTTTACAGTAAAATGCACATTAAAGGCCATAAAATACATTAGGTGGGAGGAACTCATAATTCAACAGAGCCGTGAAATGTGGAGGCATGCAATATTGGCAGTGCTTGCTGTAGCACCATCACAATTAAGACATTTCAGCTGTGAAATTGTATGGAGGTGTGAAATAATAGCATGACTAGATATCGTTTTGTAGTATAATTAAATGACAGAAGGAATAGCTTCATTATCGCTGTGTAGGTGCATTCACATACGCTGTACTTTGAATACCACAGTGTTTGAAATACCAGAGCATTTTGCAAGGTAATGCATTTATTTAAAAGGCAAATATACCATGAAATAGTGCAGTATTTAGGGTGGTCACTCGAACTTCACGCAAAATACGCACACAAGATTTGAGTGTGATTGTATCACAAAATACCACTGACCATACAGCGGTGTTTTTCCCATGTGAACTGATACACTTCCTGACTTCTCCCGATATGCACATATATGCACAGTGCTTTATACCTGAAATACTATGGTATTTTGTGAACGAGAATGGTACTGAGTGAATTTACCATGTACATGTATCCATTACTGTGGTACAGTATGTTGCAAATCAGAATGTTGCCAACAAACCACCATGGTGATCTAAATGTGAATGACCTATTATTACATGTAATTCATCTATGACAACCACCAATTACAAGCTGTCTTTCACCACATACATAATGTATCACGTATATATGTAAATGACATACAAAATTGTATACACACACACAGACACACACACACACACACACACACACACACACACACAAAGTTCTGCTACTGTAGATGCTGGAAATTGCTCAAAATTTCTTTCCTGACAATTTGGGACTGTAACTGATGAATGCTTTTATGTAATTGCAAGCCATCCTTGCATTTAGTCCAAATTTTGTCATTATTTCACCCAATACGACAAGAATCTGCATCAGGGCAGAGTTCATTCTAGCTCACACTGCCATCTCCAACCTCCAAGTCCCATGGAGACTCACAAGTCGCTTTCATACACAGACAAAATAGCATGACAACGATCACACTCCAAATAATCTGTACCAAGACTTTTTTGCACCCATTCAGATGGCCAGAAATATCCAGCTAATTCCCAATCACGTTAATTTGTTGACCAAACTGCGCATGCCCAAAATCTACCAAAAAATGGTGACCCTTGCCCTTGTGTTCAGGCGCTGTTCAAGCATGAATGTTTTAAATGATTGTTCAAAAAATCTCAAGATTTTTTTGCTCCAGTGTTCACACACTCATGGTGGTGCAAATTATCATGCTACAATGTTCTCAAAACATCATGATAATTTCACAAACAAAAATACAAGATTTCTTGGGATTTGGATTGCAATAGTGATCATGCTATTTGGTGAGATTTCCACACAGGCAAACATCTGCAGGTTTGGATTGCGAAACAAATCTGAGATTAGTATCCCACCTACTTTTGTATTTGCGTCACTGTGGATCTGAACGATGGAAATCAAATTCAACCGAAAGTCCACAATTGGCTTTCATGAAGAGATAAACAATATCACAAGATCCCATAATTTTTGTTTTGGTGGTGGATGGTGACATCACAAAAGAATTACAATAAGGATTTTTTTTTACACATCCACACATATTCATCCAAACATGAACATCCCTCACAAAGAGATATATTGTCAATAACGTCTTACTCAGATGCGATTTTCATACACTGGTGTAATTTTAAAAATACAACAACAAAACAAAATGAGATTTCAGGAAACTTTGCATTTCTGCTCAAATAGTAAATGCTTTACTTAATGATTTCATATCAAGTGCTGATTTTGATCTCTTTTTCTATTTTGTTCATTTTTCAAAGTGGCCAAAAATGTACACTAAATGCCCTATAAAAGCTGAGAAAATGTGTAACAGAAATAATACGCCACTGTCTAAGACTATCAAATTGAAGCTTGACTGGGCTTTTTGTCTCATGACATTTTCAGTGTTGATTTTTGGCATTACATTCTCATTTTTTATCGGACTCTCTTTTCTGTCAATGCTCAAGAAGCGTACAATTCCTCACAATACCTTCTTTTCTATTTGAAGGCCACAAGTTTCAGAAATAGAGGACTGCTGCAGAAAATGTGACAAGGCTCAGTACTATGCTTGACTTACTTGGTTTTACATTGACATTTCTACCAT
The DNA here is from genome assembly GCF_040938485.1 of Diadema antillarum. NCBI lineage: Eukaryota > Metazoa > Echinodermata > Echinoidea > Diadematoida > Diadematidae > Diadema > Diadema antillarum. Next base: position 14,242 of record NW_027271966.1, on the reverse strand, counting down.
TGATTTGTACATGTATTCCCATTTTTTCCAGATTTACACAAGTTTGTTCTTCACCTTTTCTATTCCAATTTACGCAGTGAAGTCCCCATACACAATGAATTTGACATTCACTTGGAAACACTACGCTCGATTCAAGTATAAATGTCATCCATATTTACAGCTATTTCAGGCAGATTACTCGTCACAATCTTTCATACGCACGATTGACATTCAAAACGAACACAGACCAAGAGTTTCGAAATAAGCAGGAATAATGCTGTGACACCATCTCATTTCCGAGGTAACATTTGAACGTATCCACAAACACAAAACAAGATATCAAAGCCTGGGGGGTTTTTGTTTGTTTGTTTGTTTGTCTTTTTTATACAACACCTACACAATGTACACTGTATAAACATTCTAGCGATTCAATTTGTTGGCCGCTCGTCACATGATGTGCAGGTAAAAGTTGTACCTTTGCACACTGTCGCTTTTGGGCGATGCAATTTTCTTCAAGCAAAAATGGAAATCACACAGCTGACGTCACCAAATTACATTGACTCTTGTGCTCACAGATTCATGATCAACTCGCAGATTTTGCAACATTGCATGCCTCTCACGTCACAAATAAACATACCTTCGCCGCGTGCGCACTCAAGTGGTTACAAGGGCGCATTAAGTTGCTCATTTTACTGTCAACAACTTCAGTCACCACTTTCGCGTACAACTGTCTGTATTGTGCCACCCATATGCTCCCCCCCCCCCCCACACACACACACACCAAATGGTTGCCATTTCTGTACTAAATTCAAGATTCGGTGTGGACCACATCCGTTGACGTCCAAGATGTCTAAAGTTATCAAATAGTGTATGGTCTTATGGTGCATGGTTCAAAATTTCACACCTTCACCACTTCTCTCTCTTATCTTCCTGATTTTTCAACCTTCTCCTTCCCCCTCTTCTCCCAGCATTTCTGGTTCATCTTTCTCCCCGTACCATCTCCCAAACCCTTTACCTGATTCTTACCAGTATTCTACCTTTCTTTCTTTACAGCTGTTCCTGTTTCCTATCCTCCATCTCCCTCAGTACAACCTTAAAGGAGACCTCCGGATGATTTTCAGATTTCTTTAACAACTATAAATCAGTTATACTGAGGACAGAGTTTCAGAATTTATGATAATTGGGATGAAGAATAAGAATATTTTCAAAATTTACAACAAATTGCAATGAACAAGGTTGATGACACGGCAGGGTCACCATAAGAATGTACGAGTTGGGACTCAAGGAAGCAAAACAAAAGAAGAAGGCATGCATAGATTATACACTGGTGAACTCGCAAGCAAGCGGTATTGTAATGGAATTACACTGCTACATGTACATTTCTGAAATATGTGAGCCTCCTATGTCATCATCCTTGTTCAGTGTAATTGTAATTTGTTTGAGGTTTTTCAGAGTATTGTTTTTCTGCTCAAGAATCACAATAAATTCCACAAATCTATACATGGAGCTGTTGATTACTACATGATGTGAAATTATGAAAATCGTCTGGAATGCCCCTTTAACGTGTATCTCACTGCTGCCCTTTTGACTGTCACTACATGTATTTACCTTCCTTACACTCTCCTCATGTTGAATCCTCTCTTCACTCTCCTCTTTATAGGGTCTTCTTTCTCCAAACAATCAGTCTTTCCAAAGACTACTATACACATGGTGTCACTGCAAACCTCTCTTCCTCCTTAAAATAATGCAGTACATCAAGGTGTTGGCTCCATATCAATTCTCATTGTCAGTTATATTAAGTGTAAAATGTATGTGTTTACAAAATGCTCTCATTTGCAAACTTGGGTAATAAAGCAGGCTTTATCATCCCATGAAGTAGTGTTCAAACAGACACATCAGAAATTTAATCATCAATAACTATATAAATCTGTGTCCGCCCCTTATCTAACTTGTCGCTCCTAGCAGAACACCTAGGTATGTGTTTTAGTCCACACGCATTCACACACAGACACATCACAGCAATACTGCATGTCCCACACACACAATGTTTTGGAGCTGTTTATTCCACACACTGCGCCACTACCGGCATTACGCACGCTTAGCATTCTGCATGATTGTTTGCAGCGCATCCGATGCTTGTTTTCAACGAGCGCACGGGGGGAGTTTCGTCCTCACGATGAACTCCACATCAAAACTCTGACTGCTTCATCCTGCATGGATGTTGTATACCTCAATGCATCCATTGGAAAGCTGTCCTGCGGCATTCAGAGATACAGCTCACATCTCAAGATTATGCATGATATTCTGCAGAAGTGAAATGCATTCAGGATGCTTCAGTCATAAATTCATTCAGTGAAGTACTATGAACATCATCCTCTAAAATGTCAACACCTGTGTTAACCAAAGAGAATTGAAGGACAAATGGACAGGTCATTGTGCTGCCAAGACTTATGAATGCAATGTGCTGTGCATTGCACACTAATGAACCATAGGTATGAAAATGGTTTGGTGAAATCTTCTCCAGGGCTCGCTTAAATACAATTGTGTGGAATTACCAACACCACCAACATTACTATGACGAGATTCCCATGCATGTCAATCATTAAATACACATTTCTTAGGCATTGTTGGTACCGGTATGCATACATTCATATATGTACATACCCTTGTCCAGGTGTACCTCTTGATTTCCGGACCTTGAATTACAAAATGTGACAGTGAAAGGAGCAGCACACCATTTCAATACAACAAAAACTGGGAATTCCTAATGAAATGAGACCTTTTCTTTGGTATTTATAGAAAGAAGCCACAGTGGTCAACAATACGGTCAATGACGGTGGTCAATGACAAAGTCAGGAAAAACATGGAGGAAGCTGACCCATGGCAGGCCTTTGTCCTTGAATTATGGCCTCAGTGTACAGGCTCTGACCTAAATTTTATCACCTTTCAAAGGCTGCATCCGCTGCTACACTACCAGTAAAGATTTGACTACATTCAAAAAGAGGTTTTGGTGCATTTGACTGTAGACAGTAGTCCATGAGGAAGTGTCTACAATGTATACACGTTGGGCAGATTAAAGGGACTGTACAGTACTGGTTGAGGTGAGGATTCAGGTTTATAACATTCCTACATTGTACACGGTTGTAAGTGAGATAATGAGAAACCTCTTATGAAATATGAAAAAGCATGCAATTTTAAGAAGGATTCAACATTCACTTGATGAAAATTGGTTTTCAAATGGCTGAGATATCCAAAAAAGTGATAATAATAAAAGGCGACAGGCCACGCCTTTTATTAGGATCTCTTTGTTTAACCTTGTTTTTGGATATCTCAGCCATTTCAAAACCGATTTTCATCAAATAAACTTTTGATTTCCCTTAGAATTGCATGCTCTTTGACTTCTCATAGAGTGGTTTCTGAATATCTCGCAAAACGTTAAAAGCTAAATTCTCACCTCAACTAGAACTGTACAGTCCCTTTAATCGACAGTGCAAATTCCATGCAGTATTACCTGAATTTCACCATCTAGCAGAAATTGTCTGGTCGCAAAATTGTCGACCAAACCTGTCAGCTCAGAACTGCTGACACAGACTTAACAGACTTGGTTACACAGAGGCTCCTAGTTTGTACATGCCGTACTTAGGACTATGTACATCAAGATAATGCATAGAATATTGAGATGTATACCGTAACTACATGTATTTCTTTTTATCCTGTCAGTAACATGTTGGTCTGAATACCATCACTGGTGCTACATTAGGTTTTGAAGGTTTGGGGAGTGTTGCCTCACAGTTGTACCAGCAGAAGAGCAATCATTAAAGGACAAGTTCACCTTGATAAACATAAGGATTGAGAAAATGCAACAATATTAGTAGAACACATTAGTGAAAGTCTGAGGAAAATTGGACAATCGATGCAAAAGTTATGAATTTTTTTAATTTTTGTGTTGGAACAGCTGGATGAGGAGACTACTACAGCTTGTGAGTCATATGCGTACAACAGTATAAAGAAAATGTAAAAGAAAATTCAACATATTTTCACTTTTTTCGCATAATAAAGAGCACTTGACTTGCCTCTTTCTAAAGGCAGGGGGAATAATATTACCCATAACATTTGTCGGTAACAAGTCAGGGGAATGTGTACTTTTTTCATAAGATGGAATTTTGTGAAATTCTCTTTATATTTTCCTTACATGTATATTGTTGTACGCATGTGACATCTAAGTTATTCACACACTGCAGTAGTCTTCTCATCCAGCGGGTACTGCACAAAAACTTCAAAAATTCATAACTTTTGAACGGATTGTCTGATTTTCCTCAAACTTTCAATGATGTGTTCTACTAATATTGCTACATTCTCTCAATCCTTATGTTTATGAAGGTGAACTTGTCCTTTAATACTTTTCACTACTTTTTTTCACTTTCTTTTGTAAACAGTTTCCAACAGCAGCTGCAAGCGTCTTACATTGGATGATTACACTGACATGCCATTTCAGATGATCATACACTTTTTGTTGATTCATCCACTTTGCTCTTTGGAAATGCAACTCAAAATGGAAATTTCGGAAATAACCCCCCCCCCAAAAAAATCTTAAAGATGAATGTACATGTATACAAATAAATGGACAATTCTGTGCATGACGCAGACGAAAGGGGTAAAACATGGCATTGTGGCAATCGCGTGATATATAAACTGAGTCATGAAAGCTGTTATTGTTTCACATGAAACCAAGCACTGGAAATCACTGGGGGAAAAAAAATGTTCCTGACAGTCTACTGCTCTCCTTCAACCCTGCAATATAACAATGGACAATTAACGTCTCTCATAGTATTCTTAAAATTCTTAAAATAGCTCACTCCTTTTTATTTTACACTGTTATATCAACAAAAAGAAGAAGACAATGTATGTAAAATGAACAATGGAAACACACCCAAAAAAAATGTATCATGTCTATGGCCAAATAGCTGTCTAAAAATATCACAGGGATCAAATGTTGGTTTAATACCAAATAAAAGGCTTTGTTACATGGAAAAAAAAAAAAACAAGGGTTCAGCAGAAAATCAAATAAGAGATTCCAAATCACATCTAAGCAAATTTTGATATGTGATATGTGTACAATAGAAATATGATATAAACAATTGATTGCTCAGATCAATGATTTTAACACAATGTTTATTTCACAGGAAAGTCAAACCATAGCATGCAAACCAATAGGACGGCCATGCTACTGTTCAAAAACTTGCTGAATACAGCAGGCCTATATAAACTTACAGTCATACAAATCTGATACAAGTGTACCAGTGGTAACGCATGGATGTGTCAACACAGGTGTAATCACTTCCTTAATATGACGACATCGATGGTGTATCATTGACGACGTACATGTAAGCTTGTATTGTGGCCGACAGCAATCACAACCTCAAGCTCTGGAACAGGAATGAATCAGCTTACCTGTCCCATTGCAATCGATACAGGATGCGTCATTATAAAGGAACAACTCAGCACAGAGATCAATAGGTGTCAAAACTGTCTTGTATCTCTGTGTCAGCATTATATGTGAAAGAGGCTTGCAAAAGCAGCTTTAAAGTCTGCGTGTCCCATTTGCAACCCAGAAAATTAGATTCCTTTCATTTTTCTTAAGCTGGTATATTGTAGAGGCAGGTAATTTGAACAGACCTTTCATCAGAAAGATAAAACTGGAAACTTCTTAATAATTACAGTGTAGGATGAAACTATGGCTGTACACTACAGATTTCTAGAGAATTTGTTGAGACTGCAACAAAATTCTGACATCCGTTATTCTCAGCACAAAAAGGTAGTATATTCTCAAGTGACATCGGGTTAGTGTTTCTTTCTGTTTTGTTTTTTTCTTTCAAAACTCTGATTAGTACTACCGTATGATTTCTCAAACAATGTTGGAAGACATTATTCTCCAACCATGCAAATTTTGGTGACATTTGCAAAAGGGATATATGGCCTTTAAGCACACTGACAGAGCGTATGTGTCCAAAAGCAGATTTCTGCAAAACAGGATTTGGAATACAAATGCCCGTTCTGTGCCCTAGAAAGGGAAATGTGTTTAAAACCGCAACTACAAACACTGACACATAGTTTGAGATAACAAGAAAGGATAAAAATACCTGAGCTGATGTCAACTTTGGTGGTTAAATTGGGATCTGTCTGGAGGACATGGACATATCAGCTATTGCAAGTCATTTTTCCCCCATAAATTTGAAGGGATGACGAAAGTGGTTGTAAGTACTGTAGCCCTGAAAGAGCTTATCAACGTCAGAAAAACAGACTAGAAAAAAACATCTGCTTTATCCAACAAGACATCCAACTGCTCCTGCATAGATGCCCTGTTGATAACTTATGTTACAGAGGAACCATGTTATAGGCCTAATTAGGCCATGAAAACCATGACAATTACCTTGTTACACCAGGTTTCTCACTAGACCTATATAAAGGTTTTAAAAAAAAACCCAAAAAACATGGGAATAAAAAGGTTTTGACCTGCAATATCACCTTATCACTGTATATTAAGAAGATACCGGTATGCCGTATCCTCTTTGCAACAAGTTTCCACTCCACTGTATATGGTTATATGCCATCTCTTTAATACAACTTACAAGTACATCTCATAGTGTTTCTCTTCGTGTCCCTACAAAATCAACATTTTGTAGACAATATAAAACATTTTGTGAATTTGCACAAAGGCATTTACAACTTCCATATTGGCTCTGTGCAAACATAATTTCCCATTATTTATTAGCAGAATAATGAAGAATATTCCTCTTAAAATCAGTTATGAAAGTACCGGTACTAACTTCATACATCTGTGCTACAATCTGTATGATTTAAAAAAAGCCCTAGTCCCCTGCTGTCAGCCATACTTACTGTTTACACCACTTTTTTTGTGTGTGTGTGTGTGAAACGATCTTCAGCTGAACGCCTTCACATGGCTCGCGAACATTGCATAAGTGCTATAAATTTCCATTGCGAAAGCACGTGAAAATAGCTGGCGTACATATGCACCGAATGCAGACAGGGATCGTAATTCTGGCAGTGTTGTTGTCTTTTCACATTTTCCTGCTTTTTTTCAATGGTAACATCCACTTCCAGAAAACAAAACGGCGGCCAACATTGGCTCGCGAAAATTCTATTTCACGTGAGGACATGTTTTCATAACCAAAAAAAATCCAGTTCCCTAGGTAGACCCTTGTTTCTTAACTGTGATGTTAAGAAATACTGAAAATAGAATTTTGGACGCGATATGTTGTCATTTAGGTGACAAAATTTCACTTTTGTTGGAGATTGTGCCCAAATTATTGGTTGTTTATTGTAGATTGGTAGTGTCCTAGTATATGTGTGGTACGGTTAACCCCGGCGCGGGGCGCTGTAACCAGTAACAGCGCCCCGAAGACTTGTATGCAATTTAGTGAAGTAATCAAGTGCACTACGATGCTTGCAATTCAGTAAACAACTCATCGTTCAAAATGACACTTGGATTCGCAACGAAAAGCCACATGCTGTAATACCATATTGTTGAATATTATGTATCACTCACCATTACCTCCAAAAACAAGATTAATCGTCATCATCTTTGAGACCATCTCCGCGAGATGCAAATCGCCATTTTGAACATATCACATAAATAAAATTATCTGCGCATGCGCGAATGAATGTTCATTTCAGTTCTCAGCAAGCCGTCCTGTTTTTTTTTTCCACACGCATACATTGTGTATCATAATGTGCTACGTTTTAGCCATACCCAATCGACAGCAAGGCTGTTGGCGCATGCGCTGTGTAAGTTGTACTACAATACGAAGTGCGGAAAGACTAAAACCTTGGATAAAATCTTTCACTGGGCTCTTAAAACAGATCGTATTGTAAATTGATTTCGGCGGCTCTGATTGTAAGTATCTTATCTAACAGTACGGCTATGATTTTCAGTGTAAAACCCTGTATTTTGGTCTCTGGTCACCAAAATGCTCAGCCGTATCAGGCGTTTCTTCGATAGCCATAGGGCTGCCATGCAACCCCGACTCGGTACGGGTTGGGGTCGCTGGTGCAGTTATGGCAGAGACTCCAACTCTCCCATTTTCGACGGGAGATCTCCCGCCGAAAACCTATTTTTGCAAAATCTCCTGTTCTTCCGCTTGAGATTTGATTTCTCCCGCCCTGGCTCTGTCTCCCGGTGGAAAGGATTTCTCACTTACAATTGTATTGCTATCGTATGTTGAAAAAATAAGCCTTAGATAGCACCAAAGAACATGATCTAGAACCCTAGGAACTTCGCGCTTCGCACACGTCAACTTGGAGTCTCCCGTTTGCTAGGGTTTTTGGGCGGGAGAATCTCCAGATCAGAAGGTGCTTGATGGGGTTGGAGTCTCTGTTATGGTACAGTATGCATGTATGATAGAGTAAAATATTCCGTTTGCGGCAGTTTAAGCATTGTTAAGGGTTTTTCCAAATTGTAAACAAATCAGGCAAATTATTTTCAACCATTTCATATATCATAGACAAGATTATTCATTAACGCAATTGTTTTCATAAAAGAAATTTACCATTGACCAACGCAGTTTTCATGATTTACCAGGGTAAAACCCGGCACAATTTTCGCCGATAAGGGCGATATGCGACGTTTTGTAGTATTTCTGCTTGCGGCACGATGTACAATCCCTATGCAATACGTGCATGCTCCACGATCTTTAGCTGAACGCCTTCACATGTCTCGCGAACATTGCGTAAGCGCCAATTCCCACTGCGAAAGCACATGAAAATAGCGGGCGCACATGTATTGGCCGCAAACAAGATCGCAATTCTGGCGGTGTTGTTCATGTCTTTCTCGTGTTTTTCTGAATTTTTTCGATGGTAACATCCTCTTTCCAAACAAAAATGGCGGTCCACATCGGCTCGCGAAAGTTCTATTTTATGTGAGGATATGTTTTCAAAATCCATGAGCATCGGGAAAACAACAAAAAATCAAGTTTCTTGGACCATTATTTCCTAATCGTTATGCTAAGAAGTACCGAAAATTTTATTTTGGATGCAATATGTTCTCATTTAGGTGAGAAAATTTCACTTTCGTAAGAGATCGTGCCCATTTTATCGGTTGGTTTTTGTTGATTGCTAGTGTGTTAGTATATGTGTAGTGTGCATGTAACAGTGCAATGCTGTGTTTAGCGGTATATTACTGTGTATGTTGTACCTGCCGCGAACGGCTGCACGGCCGCTTACTGACACAGTTACTCTAGAGTGGGTCGTTGTGTTTAGCAGTATACTACCAAATATGTTGTAGGTTCTACCTGCCATGAACGGGCTCATGGGTGCATACTGCTACAATTACTCTAGTAACTAGAGCAGACTCTAGTTTAGAGATGTAGTACATGGACAATTGTAAGTGCATGGATAGCATCACAAATCTGTAGCTTTACATTTAGATTTTAAGTACATTTGCCTTTTAATAAACCACACAGTTCTATAAAAGTAACGTTAGACCTCAAGTCTAACATTAATCTTACTCTTAGGCTAGTTAGTTGAAATTGCCCTCTGTAGATTCCTACAAACAGTCCTTATAAATTAATGTGATATTACTACTTTATTGGGTGTTGGCCTATGTCACTAAACCTACTGTACTGATAGTGATACACACTTCACTGAACCCAAGTTCGCACACTACGCATCCATTCGCACTTGCAACAGTAAGTGGCAACTGGTCGGGGAAAAGGTGTCTCCCCTTCCCTACTACATACCATATTTCTTCATAATGAACCGCGGAGAAACCGCAGTGTTTACATCCCAACAAAACGTCTACCCGAATAACATCTTACCCGTATAACATCTTACCCGTTGTTGAGACCCGAACTCTTGACCCTAGGCACGAACACGTCTCTTCTTCAGGAACCTGTCCACCTCGATATTCTCGGAGCTTGTTGTTGCCACCCACCTGCGCTAATGACCCTCCGTTATTTTACATGACTCAACCACTCAAACTCCGTCTGTTTTCTTCGTCAGATTGTGAAATTGCTTGAGCGTGTCACATGACTACTCCGTGTGAAAACAGTGCGAAGTCATGATCGCGCCTCTCACGTACCGTGATCCGAGCCTATGCTAAGCGACGGTTCTGTGCTGGCCCAGAAATCTCATTCATCACTAATTTCTGCATCAATTTGGACAAAAGAGGGCGGCAATCCTTATCATTATGATACGTGTCTTTCTGTTTCCTGCCGGGAAAATTCTTGCCTATAATGGAAAGGCAAGTGAAAAATAATTATTGTGTTTGAATAAGCAGGGTCACCTCGGTGTCAACAGGGTTTTAATTTCTGGACACTTGAAAATAAGGTTTCATTGTAGTAGTTGGTTATTGAAACATGTTATGCTGTTGATAAACTTCGAGACTGTTACCCTTTTCTTGTGCCTTCATAACAAGGTCTTGAACAATAAAGATTAAAGAAACCTGAAACTTGCAGTTTGTAGTTCATAATCCTTATTCAGATGACTGAAAGAGTCGAAACTAACAAACTTTAAGACACTCGCCTTAAAAACTGAAATAACAACAACACTTAACCTAGAAATTCCTTACTATCGTTATAGTCTTGATTATTACGGGAAATGTGAAGATTTCTCTAACTCATCTGAAAAAAAAAAGTAACTACATGCGTTGTAAGCAGAACTTTCCTGCAGCTTTATGCCGTTCCCGCACCACTAGAGGGCTCCTTTGACAAATGTTACTGCAGGAGCGCGTATTAATAATAAGGTCTTATTTACCCAGGGTAGCCTCTTCAGTGTTGCCACTGCTCTACCAGAGGGCCCTGTCATTATTATTACCCCAGCGTTGCCAGGTACCCATTTATACACCTGGGTCGAGAGGGACGTGGTGGGTACAACATCTTGTCCAAGGACGCAAGCACTGGGCGGGACTCGAACTCGGGTCCACCGATCGGGAGTCGAGAGTCTTATCCACTATGCCACAGCACCCCCACTATGCCACAGCGCCCCCACTTAACATGTATTAACATACATCTTCAAGAATAATTACACAGACACAACGACATACTGCGAGCGTAGGCCCGCTATTCGTTTGGTATCCTCTTGTGGAATGGTACGTAATGTGACGAAACAATGCCGTTGTCTTGATTTCAATTAAATACATGGTAAAATGACCGTAATCATACCGAATTAACGTCAAACGTAATGTAATATTCCCCTCATAATACGTCAGTAACAAGTCGAGGGAATGTGTACTTTTTCAAAAAGAAATGGAATTTTGCGGAATCCCCTTTACACTTTCCTTATAATAGGCCTATCGTTCTTCGCACGTAACATTAAAAAAAAATAATGTTTATACTGTAGTTGTCTTCTCATCCAGTAGTGGCTGCGCAGAAAGTTCAAGAATTCATAACTTTTCAACAGATTGTCCGATTTTCCTTTTACTTTTACTGATGTGTTCCACTGACGTCGCTGCATTTACTCGATCTACATGTATGATGTATGTTAAGGTGAACTTGCCCTTTAAATACTCGTAAGTGAAAGTACGAAAGTTAAAAAATCAAAAGATGGGGGATCCAGCTGCCATTGTACGGAGTCAGCGGCCTGCGGCTGCCTAACGTACTGATCATTAGAATAAACAGGATTGTTGATACCACGTGGTTGATATTAGTGGGGAAGTCCCACTTCAGAGCGCGCTTCACCAATACGCGTTGGGCGCGTACGCGTCACGTAACCAGTGTTTCAATGACGTCATACCCATGGATTCTGACGTCACTGCACAACAACATACGAGAGTATCTAACAATGTTTTCATTCTGGGCCACACGAAACAATATCAACAGTGTATTTGACTCAGGCATTTAATTCATTACATCAGGGGAAAATGAAAACAACATGCAAATAACAATAAATTCCATATCAATCGTATGATTTGCATAAAACGGGAAAGTAAGTGGTGTTGACGAAGTTAAACATCCTGGAGCTGATTATACTGGTAAGTAAATACAGTTCGATTGCTTAAGATCATGTCAAGTAATTATGATTCTATGTTTAGCATGTTTAGAGTGTCATTACAAACTTGTTCATATTGCCCCCCCCCCCAATACGCAATAGTTGAAGGATGCTTCTGTTCTTATAGGCAAGGAGTTCAATTCAATTCAATTCAATTCAATTCAATTCAATTCAATTCAAATGATTTTATTTCCATATAAAGTAATACAAAGTATATACATAACGCTTACATGCGTACATAACATCAAAAGGAACTTTCAATCTCGTAATTTTCAACAAAACATGAATACAGGTATCATAATGATATCAAGTCTGGTTTGGATAACTAGACAAGTAAGCAATACAATCTTAATTCATAACTTTACATGGACAAGAGGAATTCACGAAAAAACATAGCTTGTAAAATTTGTGAATTACTCTAGAAGGTGAGGGCATCTCAAGATCCGTCAAGGTCTCCATGAATAGAATTTTGATATCCTGATGTCAGGCGAAATAATCAGAAAATTAAAAAAAAAGACTATGACGAGTTTTGAAGGCGTTGACAGTAAGTTTTCAGCACATATAGAATACACTTTGAATGTTTGGTTTTGGGGGTTTTTTTTAATCATGTCACACGGCACTTGGACACTGTCCACAGGCAAATCTTTAGTTACCAAATTACTAACTGCAAGTGTCAATGTTGAAGATCCCACTGTTTAATCAAATAGTGTCAAGTAACTAGCTGGGAAAAGCATGAGTGTATAATCATTTATAAATGCAGTTCGTTGAGTGCTTCGTGTTACGCACTCATGTCATAATCATGGATAAAATGTATACATCAGAGTTTCTACTGTCGTCTGAAAACTGTTTAGGATCATAGAATAGGATAATAAAGGTAGTATTAGGAAGTAAGGTCGAACATGCATTATGAATGTCGTAATCACTGCCCGTTATCATGTTTTTTGTTGCTGTCTTGTCTTGAAACGTCGAATGCCGATAGAACTAGTGATGTAATTAAACGCAGATGGAAATTGCATTATCTAAATTAATTTAGATGACTGAATCACAACTTTCAAGTAATCGACCCATAATGAGTTCACGACTAATAATGTCACCCTGTAAGTTAGCAATCTGTCGCAGTGCTCCGTGGTAAAAACTCGATTAGAGACCCTTTTTTCCCCTCTCTTTCCAGTCATTGCACTTTTTCGGACAAGCGCGGGGTCGATACGTGGTATGAGACGCTCCTTTATTTGATTGTCATTTCTATCACGTCCCCGATGTTTACCATGTCTACTCAGATAAATGTAATAATCGTCAAACTTTAAAGGAACAGTTACGTCGAAATGAACTGAAGTAGTATGTCCGGAGTTATGTAGGAGTAGGCTGCGATATGAATGCTCTTTAGATTATATTAACAAAACAAGCAAATACTGTTGTCATTTTGAATGATGGAAACATGAGAACTGTGTGTTTTCAGTAAGCAGCCCGATAGATTAATATATCTAGCATTGTCTTAATCATTATTACAACAGGTTTCTCAATAAAGAGGATGACAACGTCGTAACAATTCTTTTTAATTTAAGTTCTCTCCTCTCTCTCTCTCTCTCTCTCTCTCTCTCTCTCCCTCTCTCCCTCTCTCCCTCTCCTGCACCTCTCCCCCTCCCCCTCCCCCCCCCCCCCCCCGTAGAATGGACTAGGAGAGAATCTGGCATAAAATGTCTACAGCTCATTGACTCAACGAAAAGCCCTCGAGGAAAGGGTACAACGTAACTGAAAACACGCTCTCATTCTGCGGCATGGCAACCGTAAGTTGTACTGGGAAAATGTCATGCACTCATTACCATTTTAGAGAGATGAATATTTCTGTGCAAGCGGTGTTTCCAAATTTTTACCAAACTTCTCTTCTTCAAGTTTGACGACCACACTTATGATGGTGGCACTGTGTTTGTGTCGTGGAAAAATATTAGCAATCACATATTTTTTGACGCTATGCTTCAATGAATGAGATTTTTGCACAGATGCATTTCAATTTCAACGCGTTTCAGTTAGATTCAATACAATTCTGTTTATTACGCAGGATGAATAGAACCCTTAGTCCGCAGACTGAAATGTTTTATTAACATACTAACATTAAACATTAATAAAACATAATATGTCAAGATTCTTATTCTTTTGTTTTGTTCAATACTGTTGACAATCATAAATGATGGTTGTTCTGATCTCGGTATAGTATTATGACCTGTTTTGAAGATGGTTAAGGACCTATACTATAAACTTGACT